>NC_086446.1:740442671-740700171 GCF_028390025.1 Pseudophryne corroboree
CGAATATTTACAACAAGTGCGGCTGTGATCCAGAATAGGAGACCTCCCTATAGATCACTTATCTGTCAGATCACAGTCACTACGGATAAAAACTCCAGAATAACTTGATAGGGTGGCGGGAATCCCGGCTTCCCCCACGCTGCTCATATGCTACAAAAACGTATCATATATGTCTTATTTAGAAAAAGAACGCAGGTATTTACATAGATACTGGTCTGCAAAGCATCTACACACCCGCATAGATTATGGGTAATCCTCCAATATGCATGTATGGATGCAGGAATTGCAATGCTCACATCGGGCTGCACATGTTATGGGAAAAGGAAGGGGGGTAGCAATTGCGAAATTCTACACACACACATATATATATATATATATATATATATATATACGAGCAAATTGGCGGCACTCAGAGACTTGTATTAGCTGCAAAAACGTGCTTTAATGATCATTAAAGCACGTTTTTGCAGCTAATACAAGTCTCTGAGTGCCGCCAATTTGCTCGGATACATTGGGTCACAGTACCCCTGGAGGGCACCGGAGCGCTACATTTAAAGTTAAAGTTATTACACTAGTGCCGGATATCTGCTTCTACTATATATATATATATATATATATATATATATATATATATATATATATATATATATATATATATATATATATATATATATATATAATTTGAAGATAGGAATCATTCTGCCGCTTTCCATTTTTGGGTATTTTATGCAAACGAACTATATCTGGGAATAGCCGGCTGTTGTGGAACTACAAGTCTCATGCCGAGCAACTGGAAAGTCTGTGAGCGGTGCATGGTGGATGATATCTGGACCCCTGTGGCTGGCTGCAGGCAGTGGCCAGTAACGCACAATGCAGAGCATAGACAGGGAAAGCAGCCAGGTACAAGTTTATGCTCCTTGCAATGCAGTGTACAGCTAAGCATGTGTCTGTCAGAGGCTGACCCAGACATGTGATGGGTAAATACACCAGCACCCCCGGGCATTAGTCCTGTCCTGTGCAGAGGGTGCCCCCAGGGCAGGGTGCTAGGTGTGGGGCAGCCAGGCAGGCAGGCGGTATATGAAGGGGTAATACTGGTAGAGTGAGAGGAGAGATGGGCAGAGTGCGTCCTCTGGGCAGTATTGCCTCTGCTCGTCCCTCACCAGCACCCTCACTGCCACCTGCCTGGCCGGGGTCCCTGGTGCTGTTGCTGACTGTTGCTTGGCCAGCAGCTTCCTCTTGGTCTTGTAGCGCCGGTTCTGGAACCAAATCTTGATCTGAGTCTCTGTGAGTTTCAGGGCGGCGGCCAGGTCCGCTCTCTCCGGCCCGGACAGGTACCTCTGCAGGGAGAATCTCCGCTCCAGCTCATACACCTGGGCATGGGAGAAGGCGGCCCGGCTCCTCTTCTTCCCCCCGGCTCCCTGCTCAGTCCCCGGCTGCTCTCCAAGGGCAGGCTCCGGGCAGTCCCCTACAGGGTGACATAGTACAGAGGGGTCACTGCCAGTCTATAGCCACAGTGTAGACATATCTATGCTATATCATATCCCAATGTCATATATATTTATTCTATGTTCTATCATATATCCTTATGTCATAGACATCTATTCTGTCATACCTTATCCTTATGTTTTTTATATATATATATATATATATATATATAGACACACACACACACACACACACACACACACACACACACACACACACACACACACACACACATATTCTATGCTGTATCTTATCACTATGTCATTCATATATATATATATATATATATATATATATATATTTATATTTATATTCTATGCGCTATCATATATCCTTATGTCATAAACATCTATTCTGTTACACCTTATCCTTATATCATATATATCTATTCTATGCTCTATCAGATCACTATGTCATTCATATATATATATATATATATATATATTATATACACATATACATATGTATATATATATATGCTTATACATATATTCTATGCTCTATCTTATCACTATGTCATTTATATCTATTCTATACTCTATCATTCTATCATATCACTATGTCGTATGAATCTGTTCTGTTCTATGCTATCTTATCCCTGTCATGTATATCTTTTCTATGCTCTATCATATCCCTATTCTATGAAATATCATATCCCTATGTCTTATATATCTATTCTATGATCTAACATATCCCTATGTCATATATAGCTATGTGTGTGTGTGTGTGTGTGTGTGTGTGTGTGTGTGTGTGTGTGTATTCTATGCTCTATCTTATCACTGTCACATATATATATTCTATGCTCTATCACACCACTATGTCATATATCTATCTTATCACTATGACATATATAGCATAGGCCTGTCTATACATGTATGTATTCTCATGCCAGTGCGTTATTTTGAAGAATTTCCTGTAAAAGTAGCAAATCCGCTGTAGCTCAGCCTCCATCTCTGTACCAGAGCATGTAACAAAGCCATTCTGTACATGGGGAATAGATGAGGCAGTGGCAGGAGAGAAGTATAGTGCCGGCTATTTGTTACTAGGTGCCCCTCTCCCCCCCATATTACACAGCACAGGAGGTGTCTGATGTGTCACTGTATGTACAGTAATCTAGGGGTCTATTTACTAAACCTTGGATGGAGATAAAGTCGCTGGAGATAAGGTATCAGCCAATCGGCCCCTGTCATTTTTCAAACCCAGCCTGTGACATGGCAGTTAGGAGCCGATTGGCTGGTACTTTATCTCCAGTGAATGCATAGTAAATAGACCCCATAGCCTCATACAGGGCAGCTGATTGAGCCCGGTGCCCCCCTCAATACACAGCACAGGATGTGTTTGATGTGTTATATAGTCCCCATACAGTACTGCTGGGGGTATTAGCCCTATGCATTGCTGCTGGGGTGGTGGTGGGGGAATATTAGCCCCATACAGTGCTGCTGGGGGTATTAGCCTTATGCATTGCTGCTGGGGTGATGGTGGTGGGTATACTAGCCCCATACAGTGCTGCGGGGTATTATCCCGGAGCCCTTATTACACAGCACAGTAGATGGCTGATCAGGGCCGTCTTTTCGTATGGGCTCAATGGGCTCTTGCCCAAGGGCCCCAGGAGTAAAAGGGCCCTAGGATTATAGCTGAGGGTCCCCTCTTTCCAGGGGTACCAGATTTTTGAAAATCGGCCGTGGGGAACCGGAGATATCTGACTTCAAAGCAGTGGTCCCCTTCCAAGCCTGTTAATTGTTCTTCCCAGCCAGATATCTCGGGTTCTATCTGACTTAGAGTTTTCTGAGGATATACTCCAAAAGCTGAGACTCTCCCCTTTCAGTGGACACTGGCAGCTTGTCTCTATTATGCCCACAACCAGAGATATCAGGCTTCAAGCAGCTGGTCCCTGCTACAGCTCCACACGCCTTTTATGCAGTTTTATATTTTTATTGGTGGATTGCTCTGGCTACTGAAGTCTGATCCCCAAGTCCCCAATAGCTCTTGAAAGGTGTGACTCTCTAGTTTTTTTTTATCCCATTAAAGCAAAGAAATCTATTTCCAGGAACTGGAGATATCTGCAGTAAAGCAAGCTGCCCTGACCCCCGGAAAATGATGAATATTAAGCCCACTCCACTATCCACCCCTCCCCTGTGTATTAAACACCCCCTACCACCCTGGAAGTCATGTACCAGGGCCCCTTCATTCAGCACAATGTCCCCTTCTACAGTTTAGCGTTCTCCTTCTCGCCCCATTTGTGCAGTAAAGGAGTAATTAGCAGAAATTATTTCTCCAGGTCCTACATGCTGAGCGAAAGATAGAACACCCTACCCCACGCAGGATATCAAAGCTGCCGATGATAGCACCCCCTGCCCCTACCGCTGATGGGTGGGTAGGGGCCCCAGTGCATTGCTGTGCCCAGGGGCCTACACTGCTGTTAAGACGGCTCTGTGGCTGATGTGTTATATAGTCCCCATACAGTGCTGCTGGGGGTATTAGCCTCATACAGTGCTGCTGGGGGTATTAGACTCATACAGTGCTGCCGGGGGCGGGGGGAATATTATCCCCATACAGTACTGCTGGGGGTATTAGCCCTATGCATTGCTGCTGGGGTGGTGGTGGTGGTGGGTGTACTAGCCCCATACAGTGCTGCTGGGTGGAATTATCCCGGAGCCCTCATTACACAGCACAGTAGATGGCTGAAGTGTTAGATAATCCCCATACAGTGCTGCTGGGGGTATTAGCCTCATCCAGTGCTGCCGGGGGCGGGGGCTGGGGGAATATTAGCCCCATACAGTGCTGCTGCGGGGTATTAGCCCGGTGCTCCCCTTATTACACAGCACAGTAGATGGCTGATGTGTTATATAGCCCATACTGTGCTGATGGGGGGAGGGGGTATGGATAAAAGCGCTATACAGTGCTGCTGGGGTGGTGGTGGGTGTATTTAGCCCCATACATTGCTGCTGGGGTGGTGGTGGTGGTGGGTGTATTAGCCCCATACAGTGCTGCTGCTGGGGTGGTGGTGGTGGGTGTATTAGCGCCATATAGTGCTGCTGGGGTGGTGGTTGTATTAGCCTCATACAGTGCTGCTGGGGTGGTGGTGGGTGTATTAGCGCCATACAGTGCTGCTGGGGTGGTGGTGGGTGTATTAGCGCCATATAGTGCTGCTGGGGTGGTGGTGGTGGTGGGTGTATTAGCCCATACAGTGCTGCTGGGGTGGTGGTGGTGGTGGGTGTATTAGCCCATACAGTGCTGCTGGGGTGGTGGTGGTGGTGGGTGTATTAGCCCATACAGTGCTGCTGGGGTGGTGGTGGTGGGTGTATTAGCCCATACAGTGCTGCTGGGGTGGTGGTGGTGGTGGGTGTATTAGCCCCATACAGTGCTGCTGGGGTGGTGGTGGTGGGTGTATTAGCCCCATACAGTGCTGCTGGGCGGTATTATCCCGGAGCCCCCCTCATTACACAGCACAGGAGATGGATGATGTGTTAGCCCCCATGCAGTGCTGCCTAGAGATAGATACAATGTAACATGCAGTGTACACAGCGCCGTGTTCTGCAGTGACTGTAACTTTGGAAGTGTCCCAATAAAACGAGCAGGACTGAATCACCGCCGCTATAATGATTAATAATAAATCGCTGCAATGTCGGGTATATAACGCCACAAATAATCTGTAATAATGTCTCTCTCCCTCTCTATAGTTACTGTACCTTCTGAGTGCGGCTCCTGGTCGCTGTACCAGTGCGAGTCCTCCCTGTGCTGGGCGCCAGGGCTCTGAGGCATCTCGCTCGGGATACCGTCGGGCGATCTTACCGCAGGTCGCCCGATCTCTGCAGCCCCATGCAGTGGGTCCCACTTTCCGGGAGGGGCCCCGGGCCCCGATCTCTTGTGCTTGTCCCTCAGGACCCCGGGGCAGCGGCCCAGGTTGAGTATATCCCGGATGGTGAACGATGTGTGAGCGATCCCTCTGTGCGACATCTCCGCGCCTGCAATCACCCGGCTGCCGGGAGCCGCAGTGCTGCCAGGCGGGGAGAGGGAGCCGATGTGTGGCCTGGGACAGACCGCCTCCCCCTGCTGGGCTGAGCCCCTGCTAATGAGGGATGGGAGAGGAGGGGTCCTCATTGGTGGGGTGAGCAGGGGCAGGAGGGGTCACACCTTCCCCATGCTGACTCCCACCCACTATGTCACTTATGCTCCGTGTATTACAGCATCATACAGGCACCATCTAACACATCCACAACAATCACACAATCCTTGTTTGTCATGGATATATATATATATATATATATATATATATATAATTTTTATTTTTACAACAATGTAATGTGCCGCTATATTTATGTTTGTATGTTTATTCATTGTTACATTTTATTTGCACCTTTAGTTCTTTTCAATTCGTTTTGTGTGTATCCGGTAAATTTGTGTTTAGGGTTTACCAAGCGTGGTCCACAGCTTTAGAATATAGTTGGCAACAAATTATACATGTTGTCATCTTGGGCGTCCTGTGGCTAACTACAAGTTCCAGCATGTCATGTGCCAGGGTCAAGGTTGGATGAGGAATCATAGGTTCCTACTAGGTATCTGTTTAAATTTACCACACACACATAGATGATGGATGAACAGATAGATAGATAGATAGATAGATAGATAGATAGAGAGAGAGATAGATAGATAGATAGATAGATAGATAGATAGATAGATAGATAGATAGATAGATAGATAGAATGCTGAATACTTTATTGTTGTGATTTTCTAGCCTTCCGAGTAGAGATGCCAGGAAATGACAGCACTCTCTGCTGGGTGTCCTTGGCTGGGTTCCCCTATCCCTGCATTCCTCTGATGCCTGTAGTCTGATGTGCAACATGAAATTCCTCTCTCTAATTTAGTAAATATTGTAGATTTCTACGTGTTTCATGCGCCATTTGTTGTACTTTTAATGCACTGCGATACAATACAATACAGACACAGGTCCTTGTATTGTCATAGTTACTTGCACAACTGCAGAATAAATAAACCAGGGTTTAAACTATAATATATAATAATAATAATAATAATAATAATAATAATAACAATTTTATTCTATATACAGTAATGTATCCCATTTAAACCTCCCAAATTGTCCCAGATAGTATTATCTTATTACGTAAATATGATTGTTCTCAGTTTGTATGTGGAAGAAATCTCTCTCTCTCTCTCTCTCTCTCTCTCTCTCTCTCTCTCTCTACTGTATATCTATATATCTATATATCTATATATATATATATATATATATATCAATATCTATATCTACACACACACACACACACACACACACACACACACACACACACACACACACACACACACACACACACACACACACACACACACACAGATAGATATCTATATATACATATATAGATAGATAGATAGATAGATAGATAGATAAATAGATATATATCTATATACTGAGACACACAAAACACTTTTCCACTCTTTACACAGCAGTCTGCACTCCTTGAGTTCATTGTGCCCCGAATTTGTGTAAGTAAAGGAAGTTTTGCATTTTTCGGAGAAGAATCCGGCAGAGATACCGCCTTTGCCAGAGATCTATGAAGAAGAGATGAAAGATAAGATTCTGCAATAACAACAATAGCTGTTCCTAGCAGTCTGTAACAATGCATGACCTATCCCGAGCTATGTAGCTGTGCAACAAGTCAGGGGCCGGATTGTAACACTGCTGAATTCTATCACACTTTGCTGTAATCATATACTTTTATATATTTATTTATTTGTTTATTTGTTTATATTTTATTTATTTATTAATACATTTATAAACAAATTATTACATAAACCTGAAAAAGTAAATGTGAATATTGGTTTACATTTGGGTGTTACATTATAATAGTAAACCATTTTTTTTCCAGAAGATAGTTATTGATTGTATTCCATGCAATCTTGCCGAACATTTTCCCCATTTTACGTTTAAGCCTTACATTTATATAATTTGAACATTATATTTAATATTTCCAGCCATTTAAATAAATAAATTAATTAATAAATAAAGTCAATCAATTTCATTAGGCTTATCTGCTCATAGCTTTGATTCCTTTTGTTTTTATGCTGCCTTTTGCTTGAAATACAGGACTTGCTATTGTCCTTTTAAACGTTTTTCTTTTTCAAGCATATAATTATAAGTTGACTTTACAGTCCTACATTTCTTATTGTTTACAACAGAGCTGGCTTTAGAGCTATCTGATCACTTTACTCAGCACATCCCGGTAATGAGGCACATACCCTCTTCACCATCTGTGAGGCAGTAGGTAAATGAATAGGAATGATTTTACTGTAACATGTATTAGGAACTATTGAAGCCGTGGTGTCGCGTATTTATTTATTATAGCTATTCTTTTAAATTTTATGTCTAGATTTAAATATCTCAGTCATGAAACGACAATTTTCCATTGTCCTAGGGAGATATTCTTGCACACAGTACAAGGTGATGAATTTGTATTGCCCTGGCAGAAATATAATCTGCCCTACAAATGTGCTTTTTACAAGTAAAATACATTTATTCCTAATAGAAACCTTGGTTTTATTAGGCTAACATCTCATAACTATCCATAATTAATAACACAATTCATCTGTAGACTCTTTGAGGACTGAGGATTTCAGCCTCATGAGATCAGGTCGGTATGTTTAGAGCAGCACATTAGGAGCCAAAAGTATATTTTATTCCCACTGTTCCAATTTCTCTAATACAAAGTTGCAATAACAAATACCATCTGTCTTTTACCTTCTAAAGACCCTGATCAAACAGATTTTATTTTTTTTTTTTTTTTTACCCTTGGTGGGAAAGATTTTTGGCACCGAAAACAAAAATGTAATCTACCCTTCTGCCCCCTCATGATGCCACCAGTGACCATATTGACAGTCATAATGTTGACACTGATGAAATGTCGACATGACAAAATGTTCCTGGTTTGACAAGTGCAGTAACAGCAGTGGTGTCTTCTGAGTCCAGCAATTAGCTGACTGTAACTTCTGGCTGATCCTTCATCAGTTAAAGCGATTAGTATCACTAACCCCTAACCCATAAACCCACCCCCCAGTGCCTAATCTTAACCAGGAGCAGTTCTTGGTGCGGGCAAGCAGTGCCTGCGCCCAGGGCGCTGCTGCCTGGGGGCGCGGCCGCAGTCACCCCGCAGGCGCCCGCCGCCTACCCGCACCACGGCTGCAGCAGTCGTGGGCTGTGTGGGCGTCCGCTGCATCCGGCGCACCTGTCAGACGCTAGAGGTCATTATTGACCCATAGTGTCTGTGCAGCGCTGCTATGGGAGAGACGTCATGGGGCACAACTACTGGGGGCACAGCTACTGAGGGTATAACTGTGGCCACGCCCCTCCCCTATGAAGCCACACCCCTATTTTTGCCGCACGCAGGAGGCGTGCACTAACTATTTTACCACTGGGGGGGGGGCGCCAGTGGAAACTTTTGCACTGGGCGCCACAAGGTGTAGAACCGGCCCTGACCCTAACCTTCCCTCCTGCAGACTACCCTTACTCTGCTCCTACTGCCTAACCCTAACCCAGAGGCATTACTTACCGCAGTGACACTCGGTGAGGCACCACAAGAAGGGGTGGGGCTTCACAAGAAGAGGAGGGGCTTTACAGGAGGGGTGGAGCTTTGCATCCCGACCCCCCTTTTCATCACTCCGGGGGATCAGGAAATGTTAGCTGTAATGTTACAGTGCAGCACCTGGCTCCTGTCACTTAGCAGGAGCCGGCAATTTGGTATCACCCCTCGGCGGGTGACACCCGGGTGCGGGCCACAACTCCAGCACCTGCCCTAACCTTCCTCTCCCATAGCCTAAACCTAACACTCGTCCTTGTGTATAACCCTAACACTCCTATCCATGGAAATGGGGGCGTGCCGCGAGTCCACTCCCCCAGACTCGCGGCACGTCCAGCCCAGCAGCAACCGTCGCCATGGTAAACACACCCCCATATGTCGTGCGGTGCGCCCCCTTTTGACGTGTGCGCGCACCCCCCCCCCACCCCGTGACGCGCGCGCGTTCACAAATGCCAGGGCCGAATCAAGGCCCCAGTCCATCGCTGCTGTAGCCTAACCTTCCCCTAGAGCCTAAACCTATCCTTCCTTCCCGCAGCCTACAGCCAGTACACACTAAACAATGTTTGTACCTAGCCGACAGCATGACCGATATATCGGCTGTGCCGTACACACTGAATAATATATTGTACAATATATCGTTAACGCCACATTCCCCTGCATCTGGTCGTTTCCAGGTTCATCACATTCAGTGTGCAGCATGCCCGCTGGGATCACCTGGCAAATGACTCACGGGAGGGCATGATTGCTGGTACATACTAGACTATGTGCCCGATATCTTGTCCCGACCTGCCGGATTGAATGACATATAGCCTAGTGTGTACTCAGCTTGGTTATGGATCAATGGGTCGACCTGGATAAGGTCGACAGTCAATAGGCTGACCACTATTGGACAACATGGACAAGGCTGACATGGGAAAAGTGTCAACATAGTAAAAATGACAACACGGGAAAGGTCGGCACATGAAAATGTTTTTGGTGTCTTTTCTCTGTAACATGACCAGGAACCCCAATTAGTGCGTCGCCTCCCATTGCTGCAGAAAAGGTGCCTCGCTCCGCAACCACTGCGCTCGGTACAGGTAACTATTCCCAATCGTAGTCCACATGGATGAAAAAGTTGAAAATATTTTTTTTGCTTTAAAAACTCACGTCAACCTTTTCCTTTGTCAACCATTGCCATGTCGACCTTTTAACAATGTTGACCTTTTGTCTATGTTGACCTAATGCATGTCGACCAATAGTAGTCAACTTATTGACTGTCGAACTAAGTACTGTCAACCTAAAGGTGCATACACACGGAGAGATTTTGGCTATGAGAGATTTTGACTAACTTTTCCCTTGAACTGGCAGTAGGAGATTTTGACTAACTTTACCAGAGATTTTGTCTAACTATGCAAGAGATTTTGGCTATGGGAGATTTTGACTATCTCATTTAAATAAGGGGATGAGTGTCATATATAGGACGATTTTACAGGGTGGCTGGTATTTAAATAGCTGAAAGTTAAAAAAAAAATTTGCGTGGGGTCCCCCCTCCTATGTAAAACCAGCCTCGGGCTCTTTGAGCCAGTCCTGGTTGTTAAAATACAGAGGAAAAAATGAGTAGGGTTCCCCCATATTTAGACAACCAGCACCGGGCTCTGCGTCCGGTCCTGGTTTAAAAAATACGGGGGACAAAAGACATAGGGGTCCCCCGTATTTTCCAAACCAGCACCGGGCTCCACTAGCCAGGGAGATAATGCCACAGCCGGGGGACACTTTTATATTGGTCCCTGCGGCCGTGCCATTACCCCCCCAACTAGTCACCCCTGGCCGGGGTACACTGGAGGAGTGAGGACCCCTTAAATCAAGGAGTCCCCCCCTCCAGCCACCCAAGGGCCAGGGGTGAAGCCCGAGGCTGTCCCCCCCATCCGTGGCCCGGTGGATGGGAGGCTGATAGCCTTTCAATAGTAATATTGTTCTTTACAGGAGGCCTACAGGTCCCAGCAAGCCTGCCCCAGCATGTTGGCACTTGGAGAACCACAAGTGCCAGCATGCCCGGACATAAAGGGCCCACTGGCACCTGTAAAGAAAATATAAAAAAAAAAACACAACACATTCTTTTAAAAATCCTTTATTAAACTGGGTCTTCACCTGGGGGCGGCAGCCTTTAAGCTCTTTTGCATGGCCGCCGCCTTCCCAGGGCTTCCGGCGTCTTCACCTGGGGGGGCGCCACCTCCCCAGGGCTTCTGTGGTCTTGCTCCGGCATCTTCACCTGGTGGCCGGCGGCTGCTAAGCTCTTTTGCATAGCCGCCGCCCATCCAGGACTTCCACGGCGTCTTCAGGAGCTCTTCTCCGCTCCTCCTCCGCCGTCGGACTGACAGCCGCTGCCTCGCGCTGACTTATATAAGTCAGCGGGAGGGGGCGGGGCGATGACGCGGCGAGCCGTGATTGGCTCGCGGCAGCCATCTTGAATTTCAAAAATGACGCTGAGGCGCCATTTTTGAAACTGGTACCGCTCCGCTGCCAAACTCTGCAATAGAAAGGTAAATTTCCCCCGCCCGCACCGCTGCCGCAACCCGCCGCCGCCCGCACCGCCGCTGCCCACACCGCAACCCGCCGCCGCAACCCGCCGTCGCCCACACCGCCACCGCAACCCGCCGCCGCCCGCACCGCCGCCACAACCCGCCGCCGCCCGCACCACCGCCGCCTGCACATCGCTATCGCTGGGCAAAATCGCTGGCCTCTTAAAGTGTTAGCGATTTTGCCTAACTTTTGCAGCGACATAGTCAAAATTGACTTGCCTGCACTGACTATTTTTCCCAGCGATAGCGACCTAGCGGGGACGCGCATCGCTATCGCTGGCTGTGTACACACGGAGCGATCTGCACTAACTTTCTGAGCGATTTTGACTATATAGTCAAAATCGCTCAGTTATATCGCTCCGTGTGTATGCACCTTAACTCTAACCTCCCCTCCTACAGTCTATCTCTAACCCTCGCCCTAGTGCAGGCCTGGCCAACCCGTGGCTCTCCAGCTGTTGTAAAACTACAAGTCCCATCATGCTTTGCTACAGTTTTGCTATTAGGGAAGGCTAAAATTGTGGCAGGGCATGCTGGGATGTGTAGTTTCACAACATCTGGAGAGCCACAGGTTGGCCAGGCCTGCCCTAGTGTCTAACCCTAACCCTCCCCTCCCGCAGCCTAACCCTCTGCTGCTGCAGCCTAATCTTAACCCTTGCCCTAGTGCCTAACCCTAACCTTTCCTTCCTGCAGCCAAATCCCCTGCCCGGCTGCCTGCCTACTCCAGGGCCACGCTACCTACATACGTGAACGTTGGTTGTCCATCTCTCCACTAACACCACACACCCTCCACCCCACTGTTCAGGGACATTTGTAATGGTCACATCTGGTGCTATGTACGGGCCACAGAGACTCCTGCACTCCCTACCAATGATCCAGCAGTCTCTTCCTTGGGGCCACAGAAAAATCTCAGGGCCCTACAGGCATGGCCGGTGTTAGGGATCTAGGTGTTTGGTGCCCCCTGCAAATGACAAATTTGCTCCCTCCTATACATAAAAAAGGGACAGGGAGTGCCGCAAAAATGTATGTGGTCTCATGAGGAAGGGGCGTGGCAACTCAATGGTTCCCACAATTCAAATTACGCCACACTGTAGCACAATCTTTTACACATAACACCAAATGTAGTGCCCCTGAATCATATTACACCGCATAGTAGTGCCCCTTATTCACATTATGTCACACAGTAGTGCCCCTTATACACGTTACTCTACACAGTAGTTCCCCAATAAACAATGTCCACAGTAGTGCCTATTATACATTACGTCCACACTAGTAGTGCCACACATGATGCCTACAGTTGTAGTGCCCCTTATATACATAATGCCAACATTAGTAGTGCCCCTTACACATAACGCCCACAGTAGTAGTGCCACACATAATGCCCACAGTAGGTCTCTCTAGGTGCCCCAGCCACATCACCTGCTGTGTGGTCTAGATGGAAGCCTCTTGCAACTTCCGCTAACACCTGGTTCCAGGCTAACTCCTTCCAGGCCACTGTGCCAGAGTGACAGGTAACAGTTCCCCAGGGACACCCCATATGGTTCACCTACTCCCCTGGCACTGGCAGGCATCTATACTGACATACACACCCAGCTGCACACCCAGGTCGCCCCCAGCCAATGAGAGGGCAGGGGGGGCCAGGGATTTATGCATACAGCCCCAGGGACAGCAGTACTCATTCCCTCCATAGCACGGCCCACTCTACCCCTGGTACCTGCAGGAGGCCTTGGCTCAGGCGCTGCACATTTTCCTCCTTCTCCTCCTCCCTTTTGCAAGCTCCATTACTCCAGCAGCAGCGGCTCTGGAGGATGAAGGCTGCGGTTCTATATGGGCTGAGGTCATGCAGTCTCTCTGGGAAGGAGATGGGGGAGGGAGCCAGAGGGATCTTTCATGGGGAGCCATGCTACACACTTCCGGCGCCGCTGTCAGTCATCCAGTTTGACAGGCACAGTGGCGCCAGCAGCAACAGCAGGGTAGCAGAGTTGGGAGAGCGCCTCTTCAGCCCGGTGCCTCCCTGCATTGCATAGCCTTGATGAGCGGGCTCTACTAATTTACCATAAATGGGTTGGACGCTACTAATTAATTTTGGATGCTGTTTAACTGAATGTTGCAATACCTGTCCTTTGTTGATATTGCCACCCCACTTCAATCAGCACGTGGTCCCACCACGGATTGTGCCGGAACTGTTTGCTATATTTCCTGTTCCCTGCTTTTTTACCATGTACTTTCACCCCACTGCCTGCTATGCGTGTGTGCTATACCTCCACTGAGGTGCATCCTTTGTAGGCAGGAGGTACTTCACATGAATCTATCCATGCAAGGTACACCATACTACCACACACGTGCCAGTTATCCCAGATATGCCGTGGGTCCTTGCAGAGCCGGATTAAGCTAGGGGCGACAGGGGCGGCCGTTCCAGGGCCCACACACATCAGGTAGCGGCGGTGTCCGGTGCAACAGCACTACACGGTGGAGCATCTCTAAATAAAACTACAGCTCCCAGCAGCCCTTTCTGTCGGAAGCAAGGGATGCTGGGAGCTGCAGTTTTACTTAGCGCTCCTCCACTGTAGTGTGTGTGTGTGGGAAGGGGGCTTTGCCAGCAACTTTACTGGCGGGGGGCCCCACAACCTCTGTTGCCCTGGGCCCCCACCAACTTTAATCCAGCCCTGGGTCCTTGCATGGCTTATCTCCCACAGCGTAACTTTCGTAGTGCGCCCAACATGTCTGCCTCACCCGGTACGCTTGAGCATGAGATGAAAAATGCACCGACCTAACGGTTATGGTTGGACCCTACTCCGAGCGTTAGGATGCTGCAACCACCCATTTTGTGTCATCTCTTCTAGAAGTAACCAATTCCACCCAGGGTAATTCTAGGTAGTGCGTCCAAGACGACTGCCTCATCTGATACCTTTCGTGGGTGGAATACATGACCGTGGAAGTTATTACCCAAAATGTCTGCACCAACCTTGCAATATGTGTAATGTGCTTTCTATGTTTCTGTTGTTTTTTATTATTTCTGTGTAGAGATCAGCCGGTTTGGTTCCCTGAAAACCGAACCCTACCGGACTTCACTACCCGAGCCCGGAACCGAGCCCGGATCGGGTTTTCCCGCCTGACTCGGAAACCAGAATGAGGCAAAACGTCATCATCCTGCTGTCGGATTCTCGCAGGTTTTGTATTCCATATAAGGAGCCGCTCGTTGCCGCCATTTTCACTCCGGAATTGGAGAGTGTAGCGAGAGGACGTGTCTCCGTCCTCAGTGTCTGTGCAGGAAGGAAAGTGGGGTGGCGATTCCAGTGCTGTCTTGTGCTGCTCAGTCCAGTGTAGTGTCTTATGCTGCATCAGTCCAGTCACTCTGCTGCCATATGCCCAGTGCTGCTGTATAAGTCCAGTCTAGTGGTGCTGTGTTGTCCTGCATCAGTACAGTGGTGGTGTCTTGTGCTGCATCAGTCCAGTCACAGTGGTGGTGTCCTCTGCTGCCATATATCTGTTGCTGCTGTATAAGTCCAGTCCAGTGGTGCTGTGTTGTGCTGCATCAGTCCATTGGTGGTGTCCCTGTGCTGTCGTCAGGGCCGAAACTAGGATTTTCGTCACCCGGGGCAAGGCATGAATTTGGCGCCCCCCTCCCGCTTCTGTAAAATGGCCTCCCAGCAGCGTGTTCTATTATGTGCCCCCTGTGTGTCCCCATATGTTACATTACATCATTACACTACATGTCCCATACGCTGCACTGCATCACTACACACTGTACTACACCACAAAACATGCCCCTATATGCTGCACTACACTAAATACCCTATATGCTACACTTCACACACACACACACACACACACACACACACACACACACACACACACACACACACACACACACACACACACACACACACACCTCCCCTCCCAACTGCAGCTATGAGGAAAGCAATTAGGACCCAGTGGAATTCAGAAACTTGGGCCCAAAAATGTAGTGTACCAGATGGGGAGGCACAGGGGTTTCAAAGCAGCCAGCAGATAACACAAGTGACTGCCTCAAAATGGTGCCCCAGTTCTCACACTATAAGGCAGTCCAGTAACACATACACTAACAGCGAAAACTGGGGGCAGCCACTGGGGCTGGAGACTCACCACCAAAGCACAGTACAGCAGGAGGAGGCAGAGAGGACTGCGGGCTGTGCCTCATTGAACCCTGATCAGACAGCAGAGCAGGCCGTGCACACAGCGGGAGATAGAGCCGCAGGAAGATCCGGACAGAAGACCCGACATCAGGAGGGCATCATACAGCAGCATGTGAGAGGAAAGTCCGTGGTGGGCAGCAGGAGGGAAATCTTCCTTCTCATTCATTTTCTTCACTGCGCTTCCCCCGCTGTCCCTCCACAGCTGCCTCCTATACCCGGAAATCCCGCTGCAGTCAGATGAGGGGAGGGGAGGCGTGAGGGAAGGAGAGGGGAGGCGGAACATCTGAAGGGCAGACTCGGACGCGCTGACTGCACCCGTGATCAATGTCTACAGCATCACTGCTGCAGCGGTAGGTCGGTGACAATCAGGGTGGATGCGCATTGCACGCCCCCTCAACACCGGCGCCTGGGTCACATGCCCCCTTAGCCCCCCCCTAGTTACGGCCCTGCTGTCGTATAGGTCCAGTGGTACTGCCGTATAAGTCCAGTGGTACTGCCGTATAAGTCCAGTGATACTGCCGTAAATGTCCAGTGATACTGCCGTATAAGTCCAGTGATACAGAGTATAAATCGAGTCCAGAGGTACTGCCGTATATGTCCAGTGATACTGCCGAATATGTCCAGTGGTACTGACGTGTAAATCCAGTGATACTGCCGTATGTGTCCAGTGGTACTGCCGTATAAATCCAGTGGTACTGGCGCATAAATCCAGTCCAGTGATAGTTAGAGATGAGCGCCTGAAATTTTTCGGGTTTTGTGTTTTGGTTTTGGGTTCGGTTCCGCGGCCGTGTTTTGGGTTCGAACGCGTTTTGGCAAAACCTCACCGAATTTTTTTTGTCGGATTCGGGTGTGTTTTGGATTCGGGTGTTTTTTTCAAAAAACACTAAAAAACAGCTTAAATCATAGAATTTGGGGGTCATTTTGATCCCAAAGTATTATTAACCTCAAAAACCATAATTTACACTCATTTTCAGTCTATTCTGAATACCTCACACCTCACAATATTATTTTTAGTCCTAAAATTTGCACCGAGGTCGCTGTGTGAGTAAGATAAGCGACCCTAGTGGCCGACACAAACACCGGGCCCATCTAGGAGTGGCACTGCAGTGTCACGCAGGATGTCCCTTCCAAAAAACCCTCCCCAAACAGCACATGACGCAAAGAAAAAAAGAGGCGCAATGAGGTAGCTGTGTGAGTAAGATTAGCGACCCTAGTGGCCGACACAAACACACCGGGCCCATCTAGGAGTGGCACTGCAGTGTCACGCAGGATGGCCCTTCCAAAAAACCCTCCCCAAACAGCACATGACGCAAAGAAAAAAAGAGGCGCAATGAGGTAGCTGTGTGAGTAAGATTAGCGACCCTAGTGGCCGACACAAACACCGGGCCCATCTAGGAGTGGCACTGCAGTGTCACGCAGGATGGCCCTTCCAAAAAACCCTCCCCAAACAGCACATGACGCAAAGAAAAAAAGAGGCGCAATGAGGTAGCTGTGTGAGTAAGATTAGCGACCCTAGTGGCCGACACAAACACCGGGCCCATCTAGGAGTGGCACTGCAGTGTCACGCAGGATGGCCCTTCCAAAAAACCCTCCCCAAACAGCACATGACGCAAAGAAAAAAGAAAGGCGCAATGAGGTAGCTGTGTGAGTAAGATTAGCGACCCTAGTGGCCGACACAAACACCGGGCCCATCTAGGAGTGGCACTGCAGTGTCACGCAGGATGTCCCTTCCAAAAAACCCTCCCCAAACAGCACATGACGCAAAGAAAAAAAGAGGCGCAATGAGGTAGCTGTGTGAGTAAGATTAGCGACCCTAGTGGCCGACACAAACACCGGGCCCATCTAGGAGTGGCACTGCAGTGTCACGCAGGATGTCCCTTCCAAAAAACCCTCCCCAAACAGCACATGACGCAAAGAAAAAAAGAGGCGCAATGAGGTAGCTGTGTGAGTAAGATTAGCGACCCTAGTGGCCGACACAAACACCGGGCCCATCTAGGAGTGGCACTGCAGTGTCACGTAGGATGTCCCTTCCAAAAAACCCTCCCCAAACAGCACATGACGCAAAGAAAAAAAGAGGCGCAATGAGGTAGCTGACTGTGTGAGTAAGATTAGCGACCCTAGTGGCCGACACAAACACCGGGCCCATCTAGGAGTGGCACTGCAGTGTCACGCAGGATGTCCCTTCCAAAAAAACCCTCCCCAATCAGCACATGATGCAAAGAAAAAGAAAAGAAAAAAGAGGTGCAAGATGGAATTGTCCTTGGGCCCTCCCACCCACCCTTATGTTGTATAAACAAAACAGGACATGCACACTTTAACCAACCCATCATTTCAGTGACAGGGTCTGCCACACGACTGTGACTGATATGACGGGTTGGTTTGGACCCCCCCCAAAAAAGAAGCAATTAATCTCTCCTTGCACAAACTGGCTCTACAGAGGCAAGATGTCCACCTCATCTTCACCCTCCGATATATCACCGTGTACATCCCCCTCCTCACAGATTATCAATTCGTCCCCACTGGAATCCACCATCTCAGCTCCCTGTGTACTTTGTGGAGGCAATTGCTGCTGGTCAATGTCTCCGCGGAGGAATTGATTATAATTCATTTTAATGAACATCATCTTCTCCACATTTTCTGGATGTAACCTCGTACGCCGATTGCTGACAAGGTGAGCGGCGGCACTAAACACTCTTTCGGAGTACACACTTGTGGGAGGGCAACTTAGGTAGAATAAAGCCAGTTTGTGCAAGGGCCTCCAAATTGCCTCTTTTTCCTGCCAGTATAAGTACGGACTGTGTGACGTGCCTACTTGGATGCGGTCACTCATATAATCCTCCACCATTCTATCAATGTTGAGAGAATCATATGCAGTGACAGTAGACGACATGTCCGTAATCGTTGTCAGGTCCTTCAGTCCGGACCAGATGTCAGCATCAGCAGTCGCTCCAGACTGCCCTGCATCACCGCCAGCGGGTGGGCTCGGAATTCTGAGCCTTTTCCTCGCACCCCCAGTTGCGGGAGAATGTGAAGGAGGAGATGTTGACAGGTCGCGTTCCGCTTGACTTGACAATTTTGTCACCAGCAGGTCTTTCAACCCCAGCAGACCTGTGTCTGCCGGAAAGAGAGATCCAAGGTAGGCTTTAAATCTAGGATCGAGCACGGTGGCCAAAATGTAGTGCTCTGATTTCAACAGATTGACCACCCGTGAATCCTTGTTAAGCGAATTAAGGGCTGCATCCACAAGTCCCACATGCCTAGCGGAATCGCTCCCTTTTAGCTCCTTCTTCAATGCCTCCAGCTTCTTCTGCAAAAGCCTGATGAGGGGAATGACCTGACTCAGGCTGGCAGTGTCTGAACTGACTTCACGTGTGGCAAGTTCAAAGGGCATCAGAACCTTGCACAACGTTGAAATCATTCTCCACTGCACTTGAGACAGGTGCATTCCACCTACTATATCGTGCTCAATTGTATAGGCTTGAATGGCCTTTTGCTGCTCCTCCAACCTCTGAAGCATATAGAGGGTTGAATTCCACCTCGTTACCACTTCTTGCTTCAGATGATGGCAGGGCAGGTTCAGTAGTTTTTGGTGGTGCTCCAGTTTTCTGTACGTGGTGCCTGTACGCCGAAAGTGTCCCGCAATTCTTCTGGCCACCGACATCATCTCTTGCACGCCCCTGTCGTTTTTTAAAAAATTCTGCACCACCAAATTCAAGGTATGTGCAAAACATGGGACGTGCTGGAATTGGCCCAGATTTAATGCACACACAATATTGCTGGCGTTGTCCGATGCCACAAATCCACAGGAGAGTCCAATTGGGGTAAGCCATTCCGCGATGATCTTCCTCAGTTGCCGTAAGAGGTTTTCAGCTGTGTGCGTATTCTGGAAAGCGGTGATACAAAGCGTAGCCTGCCTAGGAAAGAGTTGGCGTTTGCGAGATGCTGCTACTGGTGCCGCCGCTGCTGTTCTTGCGGCGGGAGTCCATACATCTACCCAGTGGGCTGTCACAGTCATATAGTCCTGACCCTGCCCTGCTCCACTTGTCCACATGTCCGTGGTTAAGTGGACATTGGGTACAGCTGCATTTTTTAGGACACTGGTGACTCTTTTTCTGAGGTCTGTGTACATTTTCGGTATCGCCTGCCTAGAGAAATGGAACCTAGATGGTATTTGGTACCGGGGACACAGTACCTCCAACAAGTCTCTAGTTGGCTCTGCAGTAATGATGGATACCGGAACCACGTTTCTCACCACCCAGGATGCCAAGGCCTCAGTTATCCGCTTTGCAGTAGGATGACTGCTGTGATATTTCATCTTCCTCGCAAAGGACTGTTGAACAGTCAATTGCTTACTGGAAGTAGTACAAGTGGGCTTACGACTTCCCCTCTGGGATGACCATCGACTCCCAGCGGCAACAACAGCAGCGCCAGCAGCAGTAGGCGTTACACGCAAGGATGCATCGGAGGAATCCCAGGCAGGAGAGGACTCGTCAGAATTGCCAGTGACATGGCCTGCAGGACTATTGGCATTCCTGGGGAAGGAGGAAATTGACACTGAGGGAGTTGGTGGGGTGGTTTGCGTGAGCTTGGTTACAAGAGGAAGGGATTTACTGGTCAGTGGACTGCTTCCGCTGTCACCCAAAGTTTTTGAACTTGTCACTGACTTATTATGAATGCGCTGCAGGTGACGTATAAGGGAGGATGTTCCGAGGTGGTTAACGTCCTTACCCCTACTTATTACAGCTTGACAAAGGGAACACACGGCTTGACACCTGTTGTCCGCATTTCTGGTGAAATACCTCCACACCGAAGAGCTGATTTTTTTGGTATTTTCACCTGGCATGTCAACGGCCATATTCCTCCCACGGACAACAGGTGTCTCCCCGGGTGCCTGACTTAAACAAACCACCTCACCATCAGAATCCTCCTGGTCAATTTCCTCCCCAGCGCCAGCAACACCCATATCCTCCTCATCCTGGTGTACTTCAACACTGACATCTTCAATCTGACTATCAGGAACTGGACTGCGGGTGCTCCTTCCAGCACTTGCAGGGGGCGTGCAAATGGTGGAAGGCGCATGCTCTTCACGTCCAGTGTTGGGAAGGTCAGGCATCGCAACCGACACAATTGGACTCTCCTTGTGGATTTGGGATTTCAAAGAACGCACAGTTCTTTGCGGTGCTTTGCCTTTTGCCAGCTTGAGTCTTTTCAGTTTTCTAGCGAGAGGCTGAGTGCTTCCATCCTCATGTGAAGCTGAACCACTAGCCATGAACATAGGCCAGGGCCTCAGCCGTTCCTTGCCACTCCGTGTGGTAAATGGCATATTGGCAAGTTTACGCTTCTCCTCCGACAATTTTATTTTAGGTTTTGGAGTCCTTTTTTTACTGATATTTGGTGTTTTGGTTTTGACATGCTCTGTACTATGCCATTGGGCATCGGCCTTGGCAGACGACGTTGCTGGCATTTCATCGTCTCGGCCATGACTAGTGGCAGCAGCTTCAGCACGAGGTGGAAGTGGATCTTGATCTTTCCCTAATTTTGGAACCTCAACATTTTTGTTCTCCATATTTTAATAGGCACAACTAAAAGGCACCTCAGGTAAACAATGGAGATGGATGGATTGGATACTAGTATACAATTATGGACGGGCTGCCGAGTGCCGACACAGAGGTAGCCACAGCCGTGAACTACCGCACTGTACTGTGTCTGCTGCTAATATATAGACTGGTTGATAAAGAGATAGTATACTCGTAACTAGTATGTATGTATAAAGAAAGAAAAAAAAACCACGGTTAGGTGGTATATACAATTATGGACGGGCTGCCGAGTGCCGACACAGAGGTAGCCACAGCCGTGAACTACCGCACTGTACTGTGTCTGCTGCTAATATAGACTGGTTGATAAAGAGATAGTATACTCGTAACTAGTATGTATGTATAAAGAAAGAAAAAAAAACCACGGTTAGGTGGTATATACAATTATGGACGGGCTGCCGAGTGCCGACACAGAGGTAGCCACAGCCGTGAACTACCGCACTGTACTGTGTCTGCTGCTAATATATAGACTGGTTGATAAAGAGATAGTATACTCGTAACTAGTATGTATGTATAAAGAAAGAAAAAAAAACCACGGTTAGGTGGTATATACAATTATGGACGGGCTGCCGAGTGCCGACACAGAGGTAGCCACAGCCGTGAACTACCGCACTGTACTGTGTCTGCTGCTAATATATAGACTGGTTGATAAAGAGATAGTCTACTCGTAACTAGTATGTATGTATAAAGAAAGAAAAAAAAACCACGGTTAGGTGGTATATACAATTATGGACGGGCTGCCGAGTGCCGACACAGAGGTAGCCACAGCCGTGAACTACCGCACTGTACTGTGTCTGCTGCTAATATAGACTGGTTGATAAAGAGATAGTATACTACTAATATTATATATACTGGTGGTCAGGTCACTGGTCACTAGTCACACTGGCAGTGGCACTCCTGCAGCAAAAGTGTGCACTGTTTAATTTTAATATAATATTATGTACTCCTGGCTCCTGCTATAACCTATAACTGGCACTGCAGTAGTGCTCCCCAGTCTCCCCCACAATTATAAGCTGTGTGAGCTGAGCAGTCAGACAGATATATAATATATATAGATGATGCAGCACACTGGCCTGAGCCTGAGCAGTGCACACAGATATGGTATGTGACTGACTGAGTCACTGTGTGTATCGCTTTTTTCAGGCAGAGAACGGATATATTAAATAAACTGCACTGTGTGTCTGGTGGTCACTCACTATATAATATATTATGTACTCCTGGCTCCTGCTATAACCTATAACTGGCACTGCAGTAGTGCTCCCCAGTCTCCCCCACAATTATAAGCTGTGTGAGCTGAGCAGTCAGACAGATATATAATATTATATATAGATAATAGATGATGCAGCACACTGGCCTGAGCCTGAGCAGTGCACACAGATATGGTATGTGACTGAGTCACTGTGTGCTGTGTATCGCTTTTTTCAGGCAGAGAACGGATTATAAATAAAAGTGGTGGTCACTGGTCACTATCAGCAAAACTCTGCACTGTACACTACTGAGTACTCCTAATGCTCCCCAAAATTAGTAAATCAAGTGTCTAAACGGAGAGGACGCCAGCCACGTCCTCTCCCTATCAATCTCAATGCACGTGTGAAAATGGCGGCGACGCGCGGCTCCTTATATAGAATCCGAGTCTCGCGATAGAATCCGAGCCTCGCGAGAATCCGACAGCGTCATGATGACGTTCGGGCGCGCTCGGGTTAACCGAGCAAGGCGGGAAGATCCGAGTCGCTCGGACCCGTGAAAAAAAACATGAAGTTCTGGCGGGTTCGGATTCAGAGAAACCGAACCCGCTCATCTCTAGTGATAGTGCCATATAAGTCCACTGATACTGCCATAAAAATCCAGTGATACTGACTTATATGTCCAGTGGTACTGCCGTATAAATCTAGTCCAGTGATACTGCCATATATGTCCAGTGGTACTGCCATATAATTCCAGTGATACTGCCATATAAATCCAGTGATACTGCCGTATGTGTCCAGTGGTACTGCCGTATAAATCCAGTGGTACTGGCGCATAAATCCAGTCCAGTGATACTGCCGTATAAGTCCACTGATACTGCCATAAAAATCCAGTGATACTGACTTATATGTCCTGTGGTACTGCCATATTAATCCAGTCCAGTGATACTGCTGTATATGTCCAGTGGTACTGCCATATAATTCCAGTGATACTGTCATATATGTCCAGTGGTACCGCCGTATAAATCCAGTGGTACTGGCGTATAAATCCAGTCCAGTGATACTGCTGTATATGTCCAGTGGTACTGCCATATAATTCCAGTGATACTGCCGTATATGTCCAGTGGTACTGCCATATAATTCCAGTGATACTGCCGTATGTGTCCAGTGGTACTGCCGTATAAATCCATTGGTACTGGTGTATAAATCCAGTCCAGTGATACTGCTGTATAAGTCCAGTAATACTGTCGTATAAATCCAGTGAAACTGCCGTACATGTCCAGTGGTACTGCCATATAAATACAGTCCAGTAATACTGCTGTATATGTCCGGTGGTACTGCCACATAATTCCAGTGATACTGCCGTATATGTCCAGTGGTACTGCCGTATAAATCCAGTGGTACTGGCGTATAAATCCAGTCCAATGATACTGCTGTATAAGTCCAGTGATACTGCCGTATAAATCCAGTAAAACTGGCGTATATGTCCAGTGATACTGCCGTATAAATCCAGTAAAACTGGCGTATATGTCCAGTGGTACTGCCGTAAAAATCCAGTCCAGTGATACTGCCGTATATGTCCAGTGGTACTGCCATATAATTCCACTGATACTGCCGTATATGTCCCGTGGTACTGCCATATAGTTCCAGTAATACTGCCGTATATGTCCAGTGGTACTGGCGTATAAATCCAGTCCAGTGATACTGCTGTATAAGTGCAGTGATACTGCCGTATAAATCCAGTGATACTGCTGTATATGTCCAGTGGTACTGGCATATAAATCCAGTCCAGTGATACTGCCGTATAAGTCCAGTGGTACTGGCGTATAAATCCAGTCCAGTGATACTGCCGTATAAATCCAGTGATACTGCCGTATAAATCCAGTGATACTGCCGTAAATGTCCAGTGGTACTGCCGTATAAATCCAGTGATACTGCCGTATATGTCCAGTAGTACTGCCATATAATTCCAGTGATACTGCCGTATATGTCCGGTGGTACTGCCATATAAATCAAGTGGTACTGACGTATAACTCCAATCCAGTGATACTGCCGTATAAATCCAGTGATACTGCCGTATAAATCCAGTGATACTGCCGTATATGTCCAGTGGTATTGCCGTATAAATACAGTGATACTGCCGTAAATGTCCAGTGGTACTGCCATATAATTCCAGTGACACTGCCGTATATGTCCAGTGGTACTGCAGTATAAATCCATTGGTACTGGCGTATAAATCCAGTCCAGTGATACTGCTGTATAAATCCACTGATACTGCGGTATAAGTCGAGTGATACTGCCGTATAAGTCGAGTGATACTGCCGTATAAGTCAAGTGATACTGCCGTATATGTCCAATGGTACTGGCGTATAAATCCAGTCCAGTGGTACTGGCGTATAAGCAGGGCCGGTTCTAGCCCTTTTGGCGCCCCGGGCGGAAAATAGGGGTGTGGCTTCATACAGGGGGCGTGGTCAGTTAGCCCCCTGTAGAGTTGTGCCCCCATTTGTGCCCTCTGTAGGAGTAGCGCCGCTTACACAAAAAAAAATTAATACTTACTATCCCCGCTCCTGATTCCTGACTGCTGCAGACCTCCGCCGGCGCCGCTCCTCTCCTCGGATCTATGGGAGAGACGTCATGACGTCTATCCCATAGCACAGCATAAATAGACACTAGAGGTCAATTATGACCCCTAGCGTCTGTGTCAGTCCCACAATGCTGTGCGGTGCACAATGACGTCATTGCGCACCGCACAGCAAAGGTCCTCTCAACGAAGGGAAACTAGACGGGTAGCGTCTAGTTCCCTTCACAGCGGGGGACCAGCGGCGGACACAGCGGGGGACACAGCGGACACAGCGGGGGGCACAGTAGCACAGTAGCGGATCTTGCCATGGTGCGGCGCCCTCTGGATGGCACCGGCGCTCTCCGGAAGGCGGCGCCCCGGGCAAAAGTCCTGCTTGCCCGTGGCAAGATCCGCTACTGCGTATAAGTCCAGTCCAGTGGTGTTGCCATATAAGTTCAGTGGTGCTGTCCTGTGCTGTATATTATTTACTCCAAATAAAGGGGTTATTAATATTTAATCAAAATTATTTTGACAGGGTTTGCCCTGTGTGGTGTAGAGGTGAGCATGCTGCATTTTGTTATATAACTCCAGAAAAATAATGGAGAACAAAAATTTGGAGGATAAAATAGGGAAAGATCAAGAACCACTTCCTCCTACTGCTGCTACCGCTGCTGCTGCTGTTGTTGCTGCTGGGAGTCGATAGTCATCTCAGAGGGGAAGTCGGAAGACCACTTGTACTACTTCAACTAAGCACATGACTGTCCAACAGTCCTTTGCGAGGAAGATGAAATATGACAGTAGTCATCCTATTGCAAAGCGAATAACTGAGGCCTTGACAGCTATGTTGGTGTTAAATGTGCATCCGGTATCCACCATTAGTACAGTGGGACTGCAGTGCCAACCCTAGATGGGCCAGGTGTGTGTGCCGCACACTTGTGTCGCTTAGCTTAGCCATTCAGCTACCTCATTACACCTCTTTTTCTTCTTTGCAGGATGTGCTGTTTGGGGACTAGTTTTTTTTAAGTGCCATCCTGTCTGCCACTGCAGTGCCACTCCTAGATGGGCCAGGTGTTTGTGTCGCACACTTGTGTCACTTAGCTTAGTCATACAGCTACCTCATTGCACCTCTTTTACTTCTTTGCATCATATGCTGTTTGGGGACTATTTTTTAAATCTGCCATCCTGTCTGACACTGCAGTGCCGCTCCTAGATGGGCCAGGTGTTTGTGCCACACACTTGTGTCGCTTAGCTTAGTCAAACAGCCACCTCGGTGCAACCTTTTGGCCTAAAAACAATATTGTGAGGTGTGAGGTGTTCAGAATAGACTGGAAATGAGTGGAAATGATTGCTATTGAGGTTAATAATACCCTAGGAGCAAAATTACCCCCAAATTCTTTGATTTTAGCTGTTTTTTATGTTTCCCCCCCAAAAAATCATCCAGATCCAAAACCAAAACCAAAACACGAAAGGGTGGTTTTGGCAAAACCAATCCAGATCCAAAACACGAGCATGGAACCAGAGCCAAAACCAAAACACAAAACACGAAAAGTGCCTGCCGCACATCTCTATTTCTGTCTGTGTTTCTATTCTCTATAATACCAATTCCTTGCACAATGTACCTTGTTTCTAATGTCTGTAAAGATGCTTTGAGATCTACGGGAGAAAAACGCCATGTAAATAAAATAATTATTATTAATAATTATTATAAAGTGTGTAGTGCTGATACACCTTGTACCCACCTTTATAAACAGCCCTGTTCTCTCCATGTCCTCTCTATTGGCTGGCCAAGCCCCCATCTGGCAGCTGGCCACACCCCTTTAGCTTGTGCCCCTACCACTGAATTCCCTGGTTGACCCTTCATGCCCCAGTCCGACACTGTATGTTATACAGCCAAGAGAACTTGCTTATTCCATGTTGTGGTCACTGGCGTATCTATAATGGGTGCAGTGTGTGCGCTGCACACGGGCCCCTGAGTCCAGAGGGGGCCCCCACCGCATATGCTGCACCCATTTTTTGAATACTTACCCCTCCAGAGTCCCACGCTGTTGAATCACCGTGAAAATGGCGCAATGGCCATTTTCATGGTGCTGTGCGTTTGCGCAATAGAGAAATCACTGGGCAAATGTCTGCCATGCCATTTTCCTGGTGATCTGCGCATGCGCCCTCTTGAGCTCAGACTCTCAACGCTGTCAACAGGGAGGAGGGGACCCGAATGGAGAAGGCAGCACACGGGCCTCCTCCTCTCTTAGGGGCCTATTTATCACCATACACTAGTGATGTGCACCGGAAATTTTTCGGGTTTTGTGTTTTGGTTTTGTGTTCGGTTCCGCGGCCGTGTTTTGGGTTCGGACGCGTTTTGGCAAAACCTCACCGAAATTTTTTTGTCAGATTCGGGTGTGTTTTGGATTCGGTTTTTTTTTTATCAAAAAACCCTAAAAAACAGCTTAAATCATAGAATTTGGGGGTCATTTTGATCCCATAGTATTATTAACCTCAATAACCATAATTTCCACTCATTTTCAGTCTATTCTGAACACCTCACATCTCACAATATTATTTTTAGTCCTAAAATTTGCACCGAGGTCGCTGGATGGCTAAGCTAAGCGACCCAAGTGGCCGACACAAACACCTGGCCCATCTAGGAGTGGCACTGCAGTGTCAGACAGGATGGCCCTTCAAAAAAATTGTCCCCGAACAGCACATGATGCAAAGAAAAAAAGAGGCGCAATGAGGTAGCTGTGTGACTAAGCTAAGCGACCCAAGTGGCCGACACAAACACCTGGCCCATCTAGGAGTGGCACTGCAGTGTCAGACAGGATGGCCCTTCAAAAAAATTGTCCCCAAACAGCACATGATGCAAAGAAAAAAAGAGGCGCAATGAGGTAGCTGTGTGACTAAGCTAAGCGACCCAAGTGGCCGACACAAACACCTGGCCCATCTAGGAGTGGCACTGCAGTGTCAGACAGGATGGCACTTAAAAAAAATACTCCTCAAACAGCACATGATGCAAAGAAAAAAAGAGGCGCACCAAGGTCGCTGTGTGACTAAGATAAGCGACCCAAGTGGCCGACACAAACATCTGGCCCATCTAGGAGTGGCACTGCAGTGTCACGCAGGATGGCCCTTCAAAAAAATACTCCCCAAACAGCACATGACGCAAAGAAAAAAAGAGGCGCAATGAGGTAGCTGTGTGACTAAGCTAAGCGACCCTAGTGGCCGACACAAACACCTGGCCCATCGAGGAGTGGCACTGCAGTGTCACGCAGGATGGCCCTTCAAATAAATACTCCCCAAACAGCACATGATGCAAAGAAAAATGAAAGAAAAAAGAGGAAGGTCAGGCATCGCAACCGACACAATTGGACTCTCCTTGGGGATTTGTGATTTCGAAGAACGCACAGTTCTTTGCTGTGCTTTTGCCAGCTTAAGTCTTTTCTTTTTTCTAGCGAGAGGATGAGTGCTTCCATCCTCATGTGAAGCTGAATCACTAGCCATGAACATAGGCCAGGGCCTCAGCCGTTCCTTGCCACTCCGTGTCGTAAATGGCATAATGGCAAGTTTACGCTTCTCCTCAGACGCTTTTAATTTTGATTTTTGGGTCATTTTACTGATCTTTTGTGTTTTGGATTTTACATGCTCTGTACTATGACATTGGGCATCGGCCTTGGCAGACGACGTTGATGGCATTTCATCGTCTCGGCCATGACTAGTGGCAGCAGCTTCAGCACGAGGTGGAAGTGGATCTTGATCTTTCCCTATTTTTTTAACCTCCACATTTTTGTTCTCCATATTTTAATGCGTACAACTAAAAGGCACCACAGGTATACAATGTAGATGGATGGATAGTATACTTTATGGATGACGAGTGACGACACAGAGGTAGGTACAGCAGTGGCCTACCGTACTGCTATATACAGTATAATGGACCTGGTGGACACTGTCAGCAGACTGCGTTTATAGTATAAAAAAAAAAGACACCACAGGTATACAATGTAGATGGATGGATACTTAGTATACTTATGGATGACGAGTGACGACACAGAGGTAGGTACAGCAGTGGCCTACCATACTGCTATATACAGTATAATGGACCTGGTGGACACTGTCAGCAGACTGCGTTTATAGTATTAAAAAAAAAGACACCACAGGTATACAATGTAGATGGATGGATACTTAGTATACTTATGGACGACGAGTGATGACACAGAGGTAGGTACAGCAGTGGCCTACCGTACTGCTATATACAGTATAATGGACCTGGTGGACACTGTCAGCAGACTGCGTTTATAGTATAAAGAAAAAAAGACACCACAGGTATACAATGTAGATGGATGGATACTTAGTATACTTATGGACGACGAGTGACGACACAGAGGTAGGTACAGCAGTGGCCTACCGTACTGCTATATACAGTATAATGGACCTGGTGGACACTGTCAGCAGACTGCGTTTATAGTATAAAGAAAAAAAGACACCACAGGTATACAATGTAGATGGATGGATAGTATACTTATGGACGACGAGTGACGACACAGAGGTAGGTACAGCAGTGGCCTACCGTACTGCTATATACAGTATAATGGACCTGGTGGACACTGTCAGCAGACTGCGTTTATAGTATAAAGAAAAAAAGACACCACAGGTATACAATGTCGATGGATGGATACTTAGTATACTTATGGACGACGAGTGATGACACAGAGGTAGGTACAGCAGTGGCCTACCGTACTGCTATATACAGTATAATGGACCTGGTGGACACTGTCAGCAGACTGCATTTATAGTATAAAGAAAAAAAGACACCACAGATATACAATGTAGATGGATGGATAGTATACTTATGGACGACGAGTGACGACACAAAGGTAGGTACAGCAGTGGCCTACCGTACTGCTATATACAGTATAATGGACCTGGTGGACACTGTCAGCAGACTGCGTTTATAGTATAAAGAAAAAAAGACACCACAGGTATACAATGTAGATGGATGGATACTTAGTATACTTATGGACGACGAGTGACGACACAGAGGTAGGTACAGCAGTGGCCTACCGTACTGCTATATACAGTATAATGGACCTGGTGGACACTGTCAGCAGACTGCGTTTATAGTATAAAGAAAAAAAGACACCACAGGTATACAATGTAGATGGATGGATACTTAGTATACTTATGGACGACGAGTGACGACACAAAGGTAGGTACAGCAGTGGCCTACCGTACTGCTATATACAGTATAATGGACCTGGTGGACACTGTCAGCAGACTGCGTTTATAGTATAAAGAAAAAAAGACACCACAGGTATACAATGTAGATGGATGGATACTTAGTATACTTATGGACGACGAGTGACGACACAGAGGTAGGTACAGCAGTGGCCTACCGTACTGCTATATACAGTATAATGGACCTGGTGGACACTGTCAGCAGACTGCGTTTATAGTATAAAGAAAAAAAGACACCACAGGTATACAATGTAGATGGATGGACAGTATACTTATGGACGACGAGTGACGACACAGATGTAGGTACAGCAGTGGCCTACCGTACTGCTATATACAGTATAATGGACCTGGTGGACACTGTCAGCAGACTGCGTTTATAGTATAAAAAAAAAAGACACCACAGGAGTGTTTTTCAGGCAGACAAACGTATACTGGTGGTCACTGTCAGCAAAACTGTGCACTGTACTCCTGCTATAGCTGCTCCCCAGTCCCCACAATTAAGTAGTGTGAGCACTCAGCACAGATATATCATGCAGCACACTGAGCACAGATATGGTATGGAGCATTTTTTTCAGGCAGAGAACGGATAAAAAACTGGTGGTCACTATTAGCAAAACTCTGCACTGTACTCCTCCAACAGCTGCTCCCCAATCCTCCCCACAATAAGCTAAGCAATCAGATCAACTGTGTAGTATATAACTATATAAACGGAGAGGACGCCAGCCACGTCCTCTCCCTATCAATCTCAATGCACGTGTGAAAATGGCGGCGATGCGCGGCTGCTAATATAGAATCCGAATCTCGCGAGAATCCGAGAGCGGGATGATGACGTTCGGGTGCGCTCGGGTTAGCCGAGCAAGGCGGGAAGGTTCTAACCTGCCTCGGACCTGTGTAAACAAGGTGAAGTTCGGGGGGGTTCGGTTTCCGAGAAACCGAACCCGCTCATCACTACCATACACATCCAAAGATGCGGATGTGGTATCATAAAATCGCCCGAATCCGCACTGCGATAATTGATTACATCACACTAATGTATCAATTATCGCATGCCGGGACAAAGCTTGCGAGCAAGCTCTGTCCCTGCGATGACACTCCGCAGCATCATTGGGGTATTTTTTGGGGAAAATACCCCGATGTCCTGCTGCGCATGTGCTGCCACCTCTGCTACCGCCTTCACCAGGTCAACCCCCCCGTCACGACTACCTCCACACGCCGCGGACCCACCCCGTACGGTAAATATACTTACCAGTCCAGGGAGCCGTTCATCGCTGCTCCTGCTGGGCTGATGGGCGTCGGATCCTGTGTGCTGCTGTGACCCCCAGTGCTGTAAAGTGAGATTCCATTTTGCAGCATCACTTTACTGCACAGGGGTTACAGAGTAGCACATGAAGGACCCGGCACCCGGCAGCCCACACCGGAGCACCGATCACCGGCTCCTAGGACTGGTAAGTATGTTTTGGAGGTTTTTCTTTTTTCTCATACGTCCTAGAGGATGCTGGGGACTCCGTAATGACCAGGGGGGTATAGACGGGATCCGCAGGAGACATGGGCACACTATAAGACTTTGAATGGGTGTGAACTGGCTCCTCCCTCTATGTCCCTCCTCCAGACTTCAGTTAGATTCTGTGCCCAGAAGAGACTGGTCACACACTAGGGGAGCTCTCCTGAGTTTCTCTGGTAAAGACTTATGTTAGGTTTTTTATTTTCAGAAAGACCTGCTGGCTACAGGCTCTCTGCTTCGTGGGAGTGAGGGGAGAGAAGTCAGACCTACTTCTTCTTAGTTAAGGGCTCTGCTTCTAAAGGTCCATACACACTTAACGATATAATGAGCGACGTCGCTCATTTTCCCCCTCCTTGAGCGACGTCGCTCATTATATCGTTAAGTGTGTATGCCGCCAGCGACGACTGATGCGCTGCCCCGGGGGTCGGCAACGATCGTCGCTGTCGGTAGGGCATGCATGAAGGATGTGGACTGTCGTCCACGACCTTCATGCAGGGCTGGCGGGGGCGTGACGTCACTGAGCGATATGAGCGGTCATATCGCTCAGTGCGTACAGGCGGCCGCCGACCGGCCGGGCCGGGAGGGGGAGACGTTAGACGATGTCGCTCACAGAGCGACATCGTCTAATGTGTATGGGCCTTTAGGCTACTGGACACCAATAGCTCCAGAGGGTTCGATTACTTGGTTCGCCTAGCTGCTTGTTCCCGGAGCCGCGCCGTCACCCCCCTCACAGAAGCCAGAAGAAAGTAGCCAGGTGAGTATTAGAAGAACAGAAGACTTCAGTGACGGCAGAAGACTTCAGAGTCTCAGAGGTACCGTGCAGCGGTCGCGCTGCGCGCCATTGCTCTTACACACAAGCGGCACTACAAGGGTGCAGGGCGCAGGGGGGTGCCCTGGGCAGCAATATACCTCCCCAATAAGCCTGGCAAAAGATGTATACAGTGCATAGGCACTGTATACGGACCCCCGCCAGTATAAAAATGTAAAATAATAGCGGGGCTGAAGCACGCAGAGAAGAGGGCGTGGCTTAGTCCTCACAACTCGATACAGCGCCATTTTCTCCTCACAGAGGCGCTGTCCCCGTCAAAGCACTGTTAGACAGCTAGCAGTGTAAAACGAGGGGGGAGCGGGCACAGTGATTTAGTGCAATATAGGTAAAAGAATGTAGTACTATGGGGGTCATTCCGAGTTGTTCGCTCGTTATTTTTTTCTCGCAACGGAGCGATTAGTCGCTAATGCGCATGCGCAATGTCCGCAGTGCGACTGCGCCAAGTAAATTTGCTATGCAAAACTGTGGATATAAAGAAAAAACACCCTAGGGTGGATTTACTCCAGGCGCTGATGAGGGAGATGCACCACAGCAGCTAAAACACATGGGGTTGGTCAGACCCTCAAAACACAAATGGATAAGGAAAATTAAAGCGCTAATTGGTCACATATGAGAGCAGAAGGTCACATGAAATTACACATTTATTGTATGTAAAAGAATTAAAAGGTTAAAAAATAGTAACAATGTATGAAATATGCAATGAAGGCCACAAAATAGTGTCGCTGTGTATCTCTCAGTCCTGATAGGAGTGTATAGACAGTTCACACCTGTTCCAAAAAACAGTCCCTTAATTGATATGCTCAAGGTATCCCGTCACTGTTCCATCATGTATAATAGTTACCACCAGCAGTTGTCCAAGGTGTTTAAGCGGATAGGCATCCGCAACGGCTTGTCCCTTGTTTAGCTGTGGGTGATGGCTGTTCTTCAAACGGGTCCGCAAATTGAGCCAGTGATGGGGACCTGGTCCAGGTGGAGAGTCTTCAGGAAAGAGTTGTAGATGGTAGGCACACACAGCACCAATCGCCAACGCGTTTCGTTGCGGTCACGCAACTTTTTCAAGGTAATGGAGGTGCTGCTATCCAGGGTTTTTATACCCTTTACAAAATGGTTGCTCATTTGCATATGTGAATGACAGTGACCAAATACTCTCATTATGTGACCATAAATGACAGACAGACAATTTAAAATGTTGAGTAAACAATACATAGTTAGTAATAAGTATGATACACTTCGTTTTTTATAAAACTACAGTTTAATCAATAATAAGGGAGCAGATCATGTGACTTCCGTATTTCAATGGGGAAATAGAGATAATATAAAGCCCGGAATGAGGTGCAAAGAATCTCTCATCCGTCCTGTATAGAAAGGGGCTTAAGGTCATGTCCATATATTACATGGGATCCGCCGATATAAATAAGAAGCAGGTGAAATACAGCACTTAGTAAAAACGCTGGCACCTGGGAACCCAATTGCACGTCATATGTCCGCGGCCAGGAGTCCAGGCAACAGCGACGCTCAGGCGTCCCCACCGCCCACGTCACTAGGCCCCGCATATGACACAGGAGTCGCGCCCAGATGACGCGACCGTCGGGTTTCGTTGATACAGAATGAATGGAGGCGGCAGGGATTGGTCCATTGTCCCGCCATCGTCATAGTAACGAATGGGCGTGGGGGTTACCATGGCAGCGAGCAGTGCAGTGCGCGTCACCTAGGCAACACACGCCGCACTGTACACCGCCACAGCGAGCAAAAAGCATATTAAAAAATGTGTATAAGGTGATTGACACTTGTATATAGAGTAAAGTGCTCACTGTAAATCAATTAATAAAACAATAAGAAGGAAAGGGCTACAGGAACGATTCTGGTGAATAATGATATATACAGGGAACAATGGTGAATGCTAATAATAATAAATAGTGAGTAATAGTATATATGTCATAGTAACAAAATATTTGTAGGATCATATATGTATAAACATATTACATGTATAATAAATGTGAGAAAAAAAAAATAACACACAAAGAATAATTAATAATAATAATAATTGATGTAATTATTCAAAAATTCTTGCTTTATGATAAACACTTAAATGTGAATATACATCATAAAGAGTATTTTGCTATGGAAACAGGGAAAATGGAGAGATCACAAAACTGGATTCAGTTCTACCTGTTCGTTTAGGCCAGAGGGGTATATCGTATTCAGCCTAAACATCCAATAAAGCTCTTGTTTGCAGAGTAATTTATACCGATCCCCACCCCTCTTAGTTTTCACAATCTGTTCAATGGCTACTACTCCTAGTAGACTGGGGTCACTATCATGGCAGTCTCTAAAATGTCTGGAGACGCTATGTGTCGGGGATTTATTTATGATATTCCGACGGTGTTCCATAAACCGGACTTTAATACTTCTCGTCGTCCGTCCCACATACCTTTTATTACAAGCACATGTCAGCAGGTATATGACATAATTGGTGTCACAATTCATAAAATTACTGAGAAAGAATTCTTCACTTCCCTCAACAAGAATAGATGTAGTTTTCTTGGGGATATGTTTACAGGTGGTGCACCTATTTGCACCACAACGGTGGAAGCCAGGGGGTCGTGCTGGTATCCATGATTCTCGTATTCCTCCCTCTAGATCTATTGGGGGAACTGTTTTGAGATAACTGGGTGCCAGGATGTTTTTGAGGGAGCGTCCTTTTTTAAAAATGAACTTAGGTCTGTGTGGCAAAGTCCCTCTTAGTACTGTATCCTGGTTTAGCATCCCAAAATTCCTGCTTATGATTCTCTTGATTGCCATACTCTCACTATTAAACGTTGAGATGAAGGCCAGATTTTCTTGTTGAGTGTTGTACATGTGATCACTGTCCCGCTCTATTGGGGATTGAGTCTTACTAATTTTGGGTTTAAGAAGAGTGTCTCTATTTATTTGTAGGACTTCTTGCATGGTTTTCTTTAGTGATGGTTGTGGATAGCCCCTTGATTGGAACGCTTCAGTCATTAATTTAGCTTGTTCTAGGTATTTGCTATCTTCCGTGCAGTTACGCCTTAAGCGTAAAAACTGCCCCCGGGGGATGTTTTTCTTCCAAGGGGGGTAGTGAGCGCTCTGGTAGTGCAGGTAGGCATTAGTTGCCACTTCTTTAATAAAATTGGAAGTGTATATTTTGCCATCCCTGGCCTCTAGTGTTAAATCCAAAAAATTGATAGTGTCAGGGTGATAGGAGTGAGTGAATCGGAGGTTGAAGTGATTAGAATTTAGACTAGTAACAAAGTGGAGTGCCGATGATAGATCCCCGTCCCAAATAATAAATAGATCATCTATATATCGGCCATAGAGGACCAGATTCGCGCCGAAGTCCCCGCCCCACACATGGGCATCCTCGAAGGTACCCATGTATAGGTTGGCATAACTCGGCGCAAACCTGGTCCCCATGGCCGTGCCCATCACCTGAAGATAATAAGTGTCCAAGAACATAAAATAATTGTGTTTAAGTATAAAGGAAATGGCATCCAACAAAAAAGTCTCGTGTCTCTCAGAAAGGTCACCATCAGTATGTAATCTCTTTGCTATTGCATCACGCCCAAGATCATGTGGAATATTGGTGTATAAACTTTGTACATCCAGAGTCATGAATGCATAGCTCTCTTTCCATATCACACCCTTTAACTGTTGTAAAAAATGGGTTGTGTCTTTAATGTGGGACCTTAGCGTCGAGACACGAGGTTGGAGAAAAGAATCAACATAAAAGGACAGATTGGAGGATAGGGAACCAATACCCGAGATAATGGGACGTCCAGGGGGTGCACTAAGTGATTTGTGTATCTTAGGGAGGTGATAGAAAATGGGAACAGTGGGGTGTTTAATAAACAAAAAATTGAATTCATCCTTGGAGATAACTCCAGAGGCCAGGGCATCAAGTAGATGTTGGAACTCCCTTAGAAAATTTTGTGTCGGATCAAAATCAAGTTTCCTATAAAATATAGTATCTTTTAATTGCCGATTGGCCTCATTGATGTATTCCGTCCTATCCTGCACCACCAGACCACCCCCCTTGTCGGCCTCCCTAAATACCAAAGTGGTATCTTTTGTCAAGTCTCGTAGTGCTTTACGCTCCCATTTATTTAGATTAGTGCGGGGCCTCTTATTTTTGGCTTTTCCCTGCTGGCAAAGATCTCTGAAATCATTAAGGGTGGTCTTGTAGAAGCACTCTATCATTGGGCTCTTGTAGGAGAGAGGATAGAACTCGGACTTGCGTCTGAAAATACTCCTATTGACATCAAATATTTTTTCTGGAGTGTCAGCTGGAGTCTCAAAGTTGCTATCTAAAAGTTCTTGGAGGATGGTGAGGGCCGGGTCATCCCCTGAATCAAGGGTGATCGCAAAGCCCTCTTCTTCATGTTGTCGTAGGTTGCGCTGAACGAAATAGCGTTTCCTACATAAGGTGCGGATGAATCTGTTCAGTTCTACGAACAAATTGAACATGTTGGGGGTATTTGTGGGTGCGAAACCAAGTCCTTTGGTTAGTATAGACTTCTCAGTTTCAGAGAGTTTTTTACTGGACAGGTTAAAGATGTTATTGGGGGGTCTTGAGTGATCTGTTAATCCCAACCTCTTGGCTGTCTTCTTTTTCCCCCCTCTGCACCCTCGATACTTCTTGACCTCCTTCTTTTTGGTGTTTGTTTTCCCCAATTTGTCCTTGATAACTGTCCCCGTCCTCCCCCTTGTCTTTCTTCTAAAAAAACCTCAGATTTGGGATCGTCTTGTTGTCTCATAGATCTTTGTTCCCTGGGTCTGGCTCCCAATTGTGAGGGGGGATTGGTACGGTTCATCCGATCAGTTTGATCCGTATCAGATTGGTTAGGTGAATGGTGATGAATGTCTTTGTCTCTTATACTAAATTTAGTGGAGTATGTCCTAGATGTATCTTTTTTCCTCCACTCTCTATTGGTATTTATATGTTCCCTATTTGGGTCTCGATTGGTGTTTTTGTAGTTCCTAACACGTCCTGTTTTATAGCCTTCCAAATCCCTTTGAAATTTCTTGCATTTGCTATCTACAACTGATTGTTCAAACTTAGTCATTCTTTCCATAACTATTTGATCTCTCTCTTGATAGTCCTTCGTGCTAGCAAAGGGTTCTAATTTAATTTTGAGGGACTCAATCTCCAACTCCACCTCTTTGGCCTTCTGATTCCTATATTTGATTACAAGTTCCATTAAATTAAGGGAACATCTATCTAAGATTTTTTCCCATGATTCTTCAAAATCTCTGTTCCCATTAAAGATGGAGGGTTTGAAGAGTCTGAGACCTCTGGGTATCATATTTTTGTCCACGTATTTCTGGAGATTAACTCCATCTAGCCAGTGTTTCGTCTCAGATCTCATCAAATCCTCCAACTTATAGAATTCGTTTTTTAATTGGTTAGTTGCATCAATAGTACTATTCTCTGGAGGGTTGTCCCATTTACTGAGAAAACCCATCCTCCTAGTATGTCTGTCATTATAGGTGGAGAAGCTCCCCATCTCTGCAGCCTGGAGTGAGACTATGTGAAACTGTGGATATAAAGAAAAAACACCCTAGGGTGGATTTACTCCAGGCGCTGATGAGGGAGATGCACCACAGCAGCTAAAACACATGGGGTTGGTCAGACCCTCAAAACACAAATGGATAAGGAAAATTAAAGCGCTAATTGGTCACATATGAGAGCAGAAGGTCACATGAAATTACACATTTATTGTATGTAAAAGAATTAAAAGGTTAAAAAATAGTAACAATGTATGAAATATGCAATGAAGGCCACAAAATAGTGTCGCTGTGTATCTCTCAGTCCTGATAGGAGTGTATAGACAGTTCACACCTGTTCCAAAAAACAGTCCCTTAATTGATATGCTCAAGGTATCCCGTCACTGTTCCATCATGTATAATAGTTACCACCAGCAGTTGTCCAAGGTGTTTAAGCGGATAGGCATCCGCAACGGCTTGTCCCTTGTTTAGCTGTGGGTGATGGCTGTTCTTCAAACGGGTCCGCAAATTGAGCCAGTGATGGGGACCTGGTCCAGGTGGAGAGTCTTCAGGAAAGAGTTGTAGATGGTAGGCACACACAGCACCAATCGCCAACGCGTTTCGTTGCGGTCACGCAACTTTTTCAAGGTAATGGAGGTGCTGCTATCCAGGGTTTTTATACCCTTTACAAAATGGTTGCTCATTTGCATATGTGAATGACAGTGACCAAATACTCTCATTATGTGACCATAAATGACAGACAGACAATTTAAAATGTTGAGTAAACAATACATAGTTAGTAATAAGTATGATACACTTCGTTTTTTATAAAACTACAGTTTAATCAATAATAAGGGAGCAGATCATGTGACTTCCGTATTTCAATGGGGAAATAGAGATAATATAAAGCCCGGAATGAGGTGCAAAGAATCTCTCATCCGTCCTGTATAGAAAGGGGCTTAAGGTCATGTCCATATATTACATGGGATCCGCCGATATAAATAAGAAGCAGGTGAAATACAGCACTTAGTAAAAACGCTGGCACCTGGGAACCCAATTGCACGTCATATGTCCGCGGCCAGGAGTCCAGGCAACAGCGACGCTCAGGCGTCCCCACCGCCCACGTCACTAGGCCCCGCATATGACACAGGAGTCGCGCCCAGATGACGCGACCGTCGGGTTTCGTTGATACAGAATGAATGGAGGCGGCAGGGATTGGTCCATTGTCCCGCCATCGTCATAGTAACGAATGGGCGTGGGGGTTACCATGGCAGCGAGCAGTGCAGTGCGCGTCACCTAGGCAACACACGCCGCACTGTACACCGCCACAGCGAGCAAAAAGCATATTAAAAAATGTGTATAAGGTGATTGACACTTGTATATAGAGTAAAGTGCTCACTGTAAATCAATTAATAAAACAATAAGAAGGAAAGGGCTACAGGAACGATTCTGGTGAATAATGATATATACAGGGAACAATGGTGAATGCTAATAATAATAAATAGTGAGTAATAGTATATATGTCATAGTAACAAAATATTTGTAGGATCATATATGTATAAACATATTACATGTATAATAAATGTGAGAAAAAAAAAAAATAACACACAAAGAATAATTAATAATAATAATAATTGATGTAATTATTCAAAAATTCTTGCTTTATGATAAACACTTAAATGTGAATATACATCATAAAGAGTATTTTGCTATGGAAACAGGGAAAATGGAGAGATCACAAAACTGGATTCAGTTCTACCTGTTCGTTTCGGCCAGAGGGGTATATCGTATTCAGCCTAAACATCCAATAAAGCTCTTGTTTGCAGAGTAATTTATACCGATCCCCACCCCTCTTAGTTTTCACAATCTGTTCAATGGCTACTACTCCTAGTAGACTGGGGTCACTATCATGGCAGTCTCTAAAATGTCTGGAGACGCTATGTGTCGGGGATTTATTTATGATATTCCGACGGTGTTCCATAAACCGGACTTTAATACTTCTCGTCGTCCGTCCCACATACCTTTTATTACAAGCACATGTCAGCAGGTATATGACATAATTGGTGTCACAATTCATAAAATTACTGAGAAAGAATTCTTCACTTCCCTCAACAAGAATAGATGTAGTTTTCTTGGGGATATGTTTACAGGTGGTGCACCTATTTGCACCACAACGGTGGAAGCCAGGGGGTCGTGCTGGTATCCATGATTCTCGTATTCCTCCCTCTAGATCTATTGGGGGAACTGTTTTGAGATAACTGGGTGCCAGGATGTTTTTGAGGGAGCGTCCTTTTTTAAAAATGAACTTAGGTCTGTGTGGCAAAGTCCCTCTTAGTACTGTATCCTGGTTTAGCATCCCAAAATTCCTGCTTATGATTCTCTTGATTGCCATACTCTCACTATTAAACGTTGAGATGAAGGCCAGATTTTCTTGTTGAGTGTTGTACATGTGATCACTGTCCCGCTCTATTGGGGATTGAGTCTTACTAATTTTGGGTTTAAGAAGAGTGTCTCTATTTATTTGTAGGACTTCTTGCATGGTTTTCTTTAGTGATGGTTGTGGATAGCCCCTTGATTGGAACGCTTCAGTCATTAATTTAGCTTGTTCTAGGTATTTGCTATCTTCCGTGCAGTTACGCCTTAAGCGTAAAAACTGCCCCCGGGGGATGTTTTTCTTCCAAGGGGGGTAGTGAGCGCTCTGGTAGTGCAGGTAGGCATTAGTTGCCACTTCTTTAATAAAATTGGAAGTGTATATTTTGCCATCCCTGGCCTCTAGTGTTAAATCCAAAAAATTGATAGTGTCAGGGTGATAGGAGTGAGTGAATCGGAGGTTGAAGTGATTAGAATTTAGACTAGTAACAAAGTGGAGTGCCGATGATAGATCCCCGTCCCAAATAATAAATAGATCATCTATATATCGGCCATAGAGGACCAGATTCGCGCCGAAGTCCCCGCCCCACACATGGGCATCCTCGAAGGTACCCATGTATAGGTTGGCAAAACACCAAAAAGAAGGAGGTCAAGAAGTATCGAGGGTGCAGAGGGGGGAAAAAGAAGACAGCCAAGAGGTTGGGATTAACAGATCACTCAAGACCCCCCAATAACATCTTTAACCTGTCCAGTAAAAAACTCTCTGAAACTGAGAAGTCTATACTAACCAAAGGACTTGGTTTCGCACCCACAAATACCCCCAACATGTTCAATTTGTTCGTAGAACTGAACAGATTCATCCGCACCTTATGTAGGAAACGCTATTTCGTTCAGCGCAACCTACGACAACATGAAGAAGAGGGCTTTGCGATCACCCTTGATTCAGGGGATGACCCGGCCCTCACCATCCTCCAAGAACTTTTAGATAGCAACTTTGAGACTCCAGCTGACACTCCAGAAAAAATATTTGATGTCAATAGGAGTATTTTCAGACGCAAGTCCGAGTTCTATCCTCTCTCCTACAAGAGCCCAATGATAGAGTGCTTCTACAAGACCACCCTTAATGATTTCAGAGATCTTTGCCAGCAGGGAAAAGCCAAAAATAAGAGGCCCCGCACTAATCTAAATAAATGGGAGCGTAAAGCACTACGAGACTTGACAAAAGATACCACTTTGGTATTTAGGGAGGCCGACAAGGGGGGTGGTCTGGTGGTGCAGGATAGGACGGAATACATCAATGAGGCCAATCGGCAATTAAAAGATACTATATTTTATAGGAAACTTGATTTTGATCCGACACAAAATTTTCTAAGGGAGTTCCAACATCTACTTGATGCCCTGGCCTCTGGAGTTATCTCCAAGGATGAATTCAATTTTTTGTTTATTAAACACCCCACTGTTCCCATTTTCTATCACCTCCCTAAGATACACAAATCACTTAGTGCACCCCCTGGACGTCCCATTATCTCGGGTATTGGTTCCCTATCCTCCAATCTGTCCTTTTATGTTGATTCTTTTCTCCAACCTCGTGTCTCGACGCTAAGGTCCCACATTAAAGACACAACCCATTTTTTACAACAGTTAAAGGGTGTGATATGGAAAGAGAGCTATGCATTCATGACTCTGGATGTACAAAGTTTATACACCAATATTCCACATGATCTTGGGCGTGATGCAATAGCAAAGAGATTACATACTGATGGTGACCTTTCTGAGAGACACGAGACTTTTTTGTTGGATGCCATTTCCTTTATACTTAAACACAATTATTTTATGTTCTTGGACACTTATTATCTTCAGGTGATGGGCACGGCCATGGGGACCAGGTTTGCGCCGAGTTATGCCAACCTATACATGGGTACCTTCGAGGATGCCCATGTGTGGGGCGGGGACTTCGGCGCGAATCTGGTCCTCTATGGCCGATATATAGATGATCTATTTATTATTTGGGACGGGGATCTATCATCGGCACTCCACTTTGTTACTAGTCTAAATTCTAATCACTTCAACCTCCGATTCACTCACTCCTATCACCCTGACACTATCAATTTTTTGGATTTAACACTAGAGGCCAGGGATGGCAAAATATACACTTCCAATTTTATTAAAGAAGTGGCAACTAATGCCTACCTGCACTACCAGAGCGCTCACTACCCCCCTTGGAAGAAAAACATCCCCCGGGGGCAGTTTTTACGCTTAAGGCGTAACTGCACGGAAGATAGCAAATACCTAGAACAAGCTAAATTAATGACTGAAGCGTTCCAATCAAGGGGCTATCCACAACCATCACTAAAGAAAACCATGCAAGAAGTCCTACAAATAAATAGAGACACTCTTCTTAAACCCAAAATTAGTAAGACTCAATCCCCAATAGAGCGGGACAGTGATCACATGTACAACACTCAACAAGAAAATCTGGCCTTCATCTCAACGTTTAATAGTGAGAGTATGGCAATCAAGAGAATCATAAGCAGGAATTTTGGGATGCTAAACCAGGATACAGTACTAAGAGGGACTTTGCCACACAGACCTAAGTTCATTTTTAAAAAAGGACGCTCCCTCAAAAACATCCTGGCACCCAGTTATCTCAAAACAGTTCCCCCAATAGATCTAGAGGGAGGAATACGAGAATCATGGATACCAGCACGACCCCCTGGCTTCCACCGTTGTGGTGCAAATAGGTGCACCACCTGTAAACATATCCCCAAGAAAACTACATCTATTCTTGTTGAGGGAAGTGAAGAATTCTTTCTCAGTAATTTTATGAATTGTGACACCAATTATGTCATATACCTGCTGACATGTGCTTGTAATAAAAGGTATGTGGGACGGACGACGAGAAGTATTAAAGTCCGGTTTATGGAACACCGTCGGAATATCATAAATAAATCCCCGACACATAGCGTCTCCAGACATTTTAGAGACTGCCATGATAGTGACCCCAGTCTACTAGGAGTAGTAGCCATTGAACAGATTGTGAAAACTAAGAGGGGTGGGGATCGGTATAAATTACTCTGCAAACAAGAGCTTTATTGGATGTTTAGGCTGAATACGATATACCCCTCTGGCCTAAACGAACAGGTAGAACTGAATCCAGTTTTGTGATCTCTCCATTTTCCCTGTTTCCATAGCAAAATACTCTTTATGATGTATATTCACATTTAAGTGTTTATCATAAAGCAAGAATTTTTGAATAATTACATCAATTATTATTATTATTAATTATTCTTTGTGTGTTATTTTTTTTTTCTCACATTTATTATACATGTAATATGTTTATACATATATGATCCTACAAATATTTTGTTACTATGACATATATACTATTACTCACTATTTATTATTATTAGCATTCACCATTGTTCCCTGTATATATCATTATTCACCAGAATCGTTCCTGTAGCCCTTTCCTTCTTATTGTTTTATTAATTGATTTACAGTGAGCACTTTACTCTATATACAAGTGTCAATCACCTTATACACATTTTTTAATATGCTTTTTGCTCGCTGTGGCGGTGTACAGTGCGGCGTGTGTTGCCTAGGTGACGCGCACTGCACTGCTCGCTGCCATGGTAACCCCCACGCCCATTCGTTACTATGACGATGGCGGGACAATGGACCAATCCCTGCCGCCTCCATTCATTCTGTATCAACGAAACCCGACGGTCGCGTCATCTGGGCGCGACTCCTGTGTCATATGCGGGGCCTAGTGACGTGGGCGGTGGGGACGCCTGAGCGTCGCTGTTGCCTGGACTCCTGGCCGCGGACATATGACGTGCAATTGGGTTCCCAGGTGCCAGCGTTTTTACTAAGTGCTGTATTTCACCTGCTTCTTATTTATATCGGCGGATCCCATGTAATATATGGACATGACCTTAAGCCCCTTTCTATACAGGACGGATGAGAGATTCTTTGCACCTCATTCCGGGCTTTATATTATCTCTATTTCCCCATTGAAATACGGAAGTCACATGATCTGCTCCCTTATTATTGATTAAACTGTAGTTTTATAAAAAACGAAGTGTATCATACTTATTACTAACTATGTATTGTTTACTCAACATTTTAAATTGTCTGTCTGTCATTTATGGTCACATAATGAGAGTATTTGGTCACTGTCATTCACATATGCAAATGAGCAACCATTTTGTAAAGGGTATAAAAACCCTGGATAGCAGCACCTCCATTACCTTGAAAAAGTTGCGTGACCGCAACGAAACGCGTTGGCGATTGGTGCTGTGTGTGCCTACCATCTACAACTCTTTCCTGAAGACTCTCCACCTGGACCAGGTCCCCATCACTGGCTCAATTTGCGGACCCGTTTGAAGAACAGCCATCACCCACAGCTAAACAAGGGACAAGCCGTTGCGGATGCCTATCCGCTTAAACACCTTGGACAACTGCTGGTGGTAACTATTATACATGATGGAACAGTGACGGGATACCTTGAGCATATCAATTAAGGGACTGTTTTTTGGAACAGGTGTGAACTGTCTATACACTCCTATCAGGACTGAGAGATACACAGCGACACTATTTTGTGGCCTTCATTGCATATTTCATACATTGTTACTATTTTTTAACCTTTTAATTCTTTTACATACAATAAATGTGTAATTTCATGTGACCTTCTGCTCTCATATGTGACCAATTAGCGCTTTAAATTTGCTATGCAGTTAGGTATTTTACTCACGGCATTACGAGGTTTTTTCTTCGTTCTGGTGGGGGTCATTCCGAGTTGTTCGCTCGTTATTTTTTTCTCGCAACGGAGCAATTAGTCGCTAATGCGCATGCGTAATGTCCGCAGTGCGACTGCGCCAAGTAAATTTGCTATGCAGTTAGGTATTTTACTCACGGCATTACGAGGTTTTTTCTTCGTTCTGGTGATCGGACTGTGATTGACAGGAAGTGGGTGTTTCTGGGCGGAAACTGGCCGTTTTATGGGTGTGTGTGAAAAAACGCTACCGTTTCTGGGAAAAACGCGGGAGTGGCTGGAGAAATGGAGGAGTGTCTGGGCGAACGCTGGGTGTGTTTGTGACGTCAAACCAGGAACGAAACTGACTGAACTGATCGCAGATGCCGAGTTAGTCTGGAGCTACTCAGAAACTGCTAAGAAGTGTCTATTCGCAATTCTGTTAATCTTTCGTTCGCAATTTTACTATGCTAAGATTCACTCCCAGTAGGCGGCGGCTTAGCGTGTGCAAAGCTGCTAAAAGCAGCTTGCGAGCGAACAACTCGGAATGACCCCCTATATTCTATAATGTGCGTGTAATCAATGAGTTGTAAATAAGTTTCGGTGTTTTCCCTGTCAGATATACCCATTATAGCTTTTTAGTACACATGTGTCGACATGTGTGAGTGCTCTGCCGCAAACAGCTATGGGAATCCCTCTGTCGGCGTTGCCGACTCCTGATGGTACTTGATTCAGTAGATGAAGTGTCAGCAGGTCGGTAGTTCTATGCTTTTTCAAAAGTAAACACTGTATGGGAGACACAGTAGTATGTGGGTGACCCTGTCGTCACCAACTGTTATTACTGGGTGTAAATTACCATGATGTAAATAACCTATACCTGTATATACATATATATATTAGAGATGTGCACCGGAAATTTTTCAGGTTTTGTGTTTTGGTTTTGGGTTCGGTTCCGTGGCCGTGTTTTGGGTTCGAACGCGTTTTGGCAAAACCTCACCGAATTTTTTTTGTCGGATTCGGGTGTGTTTTGGATTCGGGTGTTTTTTTCAAAAAACCCTAAAAAACAGCTTAAATCATAGAATTTGGGGGTCATTTTGATCCCAAAGTATTATTAACCTCAATAACCATAATTTCCACTCATTTTCAGTCTATTCTGAACACCTCACACCTCACAATATTATTTTTAGTCCTAAAATTTGCACCGAGGTCGCTGGATGACTAAGCTCAGCGACCCAAGTGGCCGACACAAACACCTGGCCCATCTAGGAGTGGCACTGCAGTGTCACGCAGGATGGCCCTTCCAAAAAACACTCCCCAAACAGCACATGACACAAAGAAAAAAAGAGGCGCAATGAGGTAGCTGTGTGAGTAAGCTAAGCGACCCTAGTGGCCGACACAAACACCTGGCCCATCTAGGAGTGGCACTGCAGTGTCAGGCCGGATGGCCCTTCCAAAAAATACTCCCCAAACAGCACATGACGCAAAGAAGAAAAAAAAGAGGCGCAATTAGGTAGCTGTGTGACTAAGATAAGTGACCCTAGTGGCCGACACAAACACCTGGCCCATCTAGGAGTGTCACTGCAGTGTCACGCAGGATGGCCCTTCCAAAAAACACTCCCCAAACAGCACATGACGCAAAGAAAAAAAGAGGCGCAATGAGGTAGCTGTGTGAGTAAGCTAAGCGACCCTAGTGGCCGACACAAACACCTGGCCCATCTAGGAGTGGCACTGCAGTGTCAGGCCGGATGGCCCTTCCAAAAAATACTCCCCAAACAGCACATGACGCAAAGAAGAAAAAAAAGAGGCGCAATGAGGTAGCTGTGTGACTAAGATAAGTGACCCTAGTGGCCGACACAAACACCTGGCCCATCTAGGAGTGGCACTGCAGTGTCACGCAGGATGGCCCTTCCAAAAAACACTCCCCAAACAGCACATGACGCAAAGAAAAATGAAAGAAAAAAGAGGTGCAAGATGGAATTGTCCTTGGGCCCTCCCACCCACCCTTATGTTGTATAAACAGGACATGCACACTTTAACCAACCCATCATTTCAGTGACAGGGTCTGCCACACGACTGTGACTGAAATGACGGGTTGGTTTGGACCGCCACCAAAAAAGAAGCAATTAATCTCTCCTTGCACAAACTGGCTCTACAGAGGCAAGATGTCCACCTCACCATCATCCTCCGATTCATCACCGTGTACATCCCCCTCCTCACAGATTATCAATTCGTCCCCACTGGAATCCACCATCACAGCTCCCTGTGTACTTTGTGGAGGCAATTGCTGCTGGTGAATGTCTCCATGGAGGAATTGATTATAATTCATTTTAATGAACATCATCTTCTCCACATTTTCTGGAAGTAACCTCGTACGCCGATTGCTGACAAGGTGAGCGGCGGCACTAAACACTCTTTCGGAGTACACACTTGTGGGAGGGCAACTTAGGTAGAATAAAGCCAGTTTGTGCAAGGGCCTCCAAATTGCCTCTTTTTCCTGCCAGTATACGTACGGACTGTCTGACGTGCCTACTTGGATGCGGTCACTCATATAATCCTCCACCATTCTTTCAATGGTGAGAGAATCATATGCAGTGACAGTAGACGACATGTCCGTAATCGTTGGCAGGTCCTTCAGTCCGGACCAGATGTCAGCATCAGCAGTCGCTCCAGACTGCCCTGCATCACCGCCAGCAGGTGGGCTCGGAATTCTGAGCCTTTTCCTCGCACCCCCAGTTGCGGGAGAATGTGAAGGAGGAGATGTTGACAGGTCGCGTTCCGCTTGACTTGACAATTTTCTCACCAGCAGTTCTTTGAACCCCTGCAGACTTGTGTCTGCCGGAAAGAGAGATCCAAGGTATGTTTTAAATCTAGGATCGAGCACGGTGGCCAAAATGTAGTGCTCTGATTTCAACAGATTGACCACCCGTGAATCCTTGTTAAGCGAATTAAGGGCTCCATCCACAAGTCCCACATGCCTAGCGGAATCGCTCAGTGTTAGCTCCTCCTTCAATGTGTCCAGCTTCTTCTGCAAAAGCCTGATGAGGGGAATGACCTGACTCAGGCTGGCAGTGTCTGAACTGACTTCACGTGTGGCAAGTTCAAAAGGTTGCAGAACCTTGCACAACGTTGAAATCATTCTCCACTGCGCTTGAGACAGGTGCATTCCACCTCCTATATCGTGGTCAGTTGTATAGGCTTGAATGGCCTTTTGCTGCTCCTCCAACCTCTGAAGCATATAGAGGGTTGAATTCCACCTCGTTACCACTTCTTGCTTCAGATGATGGCAGGGCAGGTTCAGGCGTTTTTGGTGTTGCTCCAGTCTTCTGTACGTGGTGCCTGTACGCCGAAAGTGTCCCGCAATTCTTCTGGCCACCGACAGCATCTCTTGCACGCCCCTGTCGGTTTTTAAATAATTCTGCACCACCAAATTCAAGGTATGTGCAAAACATGGGACGTGCTGGAATTTGCCCATATTTAATGCACACACAATATTGCTGGCGTTGTCCGATGCCACAAATCCACAGGAGAGTCCAATTGGGGTAAGCCATTCTGCGATGATCTTCCTCAGTTGCCGTAAGAGGTTTTCAGCTGTGTGCGTATTCTGGAAAGCGGTGATACAAAGCGTAGCCTGCCTAGGAAAGAGTTGGCGTTTGCGAGATGCTGCTACTGGTGCCGTCGCTGCTGTTCTTGCAGCGGGAGTCAATACATCTACCCAGTGGGCTGTCACAGTCATATAGTCCTGAGTCTGCCCTGCTCCACTTGTCCACATGTCCGTGGTTAAGTGGACATTGGGTACAACTGTATTTTTTAGGACACTGGTGAGTCTTTTTCTGAGGTCTGTGTACATTTTCGGTATCGCCTGCCTAGAGAAATGGAACCTAGATGGTATTTGGTACCGGGGACACAGTACCTCAATCAAGTCTATAGTTGTCTTTGCAGTAATGATGGATACCGGAACCACGTTTCTCACCGCCCAGGATGCCAAGGCCTCAGTTATCCGCTTTGCAGCAGGATGACTGCTGTGATATTTCATCTTCCTCGCAAAGGACTGTTGGACAGTCAATTGCTTGGTGGAAGTAGTAAAAGTCGTCTTACGACTTCCCCTCTGGGATGACCATCGACTCCCAGCAGCAACAACAGCAGCGCCAGCAGCAGTAGGCGTTACACGCAAGGATGCATCGGTGGAATCCCACGCAGGAGAGGACTCGTCAGAATTGCCAGTGACATGGCCTGCAGGACTATTGGCATTCCTGGGGAAGGAGGAAATTGACACTGAGGGAGTTGGTGGGGTGGTTTGCGTGAGCTTGGTTACAAGAGGAAGGGATTTACTGGTCAGTGGACTGCTTCCGCTGTCGCCCAAAGTTTTTGAACTTGTCACTGACTTATGATGAATGCGCTGCAGGTGACGTATAAGGGAGGATGTTCCGAGGTGGTTAACGTCCTTACCCCTACTTATTACAGCTTGACAAAGGCAACACACGGCTTCACAAATGTTGTCCGCATTTCTGTTGAAATACTTCCACACCGAAGAGCTGATTTTTTTGGTATTTTCACCAGGCATGTCAATGGCCATATTCCTCCCACGGACAACAGGTGTCTCCCCGGGTGCCTGACTTAAGCAAACCACCTCACCATCAGAATCCTCCTTGTCAATTTCCTCCCCAGCGCCAGCAACACCCATATCCTCCTCATCCTGGTGTACTTCAAAACTGACATCTTCAATCTGACTATCAGGAACTGGACTGCGGGTGCTCCTTCCAGCACTTGCAGGGGGCGTGCAAATGGTGGAAGGCGCATGCTCTTTACGTCCAGTGTTGGGAAGGTCAGGCATCGCAACCGACACAATTGGACTCTCCTTGTGGATTTGTGATTTCGAAGAACGCACAGTTCTTTGCTGTGCTTTTGCCAGCTTAAGTCTTTTCATTTTTCTAGCGAGAGGCTGAGTGCTTCCATCCTCATGTGAAGCTGAACCACCAGCCATGAACATAGGCCAGGGCCTCAGCCGTTCCTTGCCACTCCGTGTGGTAAATGGCATATTGGCAAGTTTACGCTTCTCCTCCGACGATTTTATTTTAGATTTTTGAGTCCTTTTTTTACTGATATTTTGTGTTTTGGATTTTACATGCTCTGTACTATGACATTGGGCATCGGCCTTGGCAGACGACGTTGATGGAATTTCATCGTCTCGGTCATGACTAGTGGCAGCAGCTTCAGCACGAGGTGGAAGTGGATCTTGATTTTTCCCTATTTTTGGAACCTCAACATTTTTGTTCTCCATATTTTAATAGGCACAACTAAAAGGCACCTCAGGTAAACAATGGAGATGGATGGATACTAGTATACTTATGGATGACGAGTGACTGACGACACAGAGGTAGCTACAGCCGTGGACTACCGTACTGCGTCTGCTAGTATAGAGATGATAATGATATAAAAAATATATATATATCACTACTGCAGGTATATATAATATAATGACGGACCTGCTGGACACTGTCAGCAGACTCCTAAACTACTAGTATGAAGAAGATAGAAAAAAAAACCCCCACCACAGGTAGGTATACAATTATGGACGAGCACTGACGACACAGAGGTAGCTACAGCCGTGGACTACCGTACTGCGTCTGCTAGTATAGAGATGATAATGATATAAAAAATATATATATATCACTACTGCAGGTATATATAATATAATGACGGACCTGCTGGACACTGTCAGCAGACTCCTAAACTACTAGTATGAAGAAGATAGAAAAAAAAACCCCACCACAGGTAGGTATACAATTATGGCCGAGCACTGACGACACAGAGGTAGCTACAGCCGTGGACTACCGTACTGCGTCTGCTAGTATAGAGATGATAATGATATAAAAAATATATATATATCACTACTGCAGGTATATATAATATAATGACGGACCTGCTGGACACTGTCAGCAGACTCCTAAACTACTAGTATGAAGAAGATAGAAAAAAAAACCCCACCACAGGTAGGTATACAATTATGGACGAGCACTTACGACACAGAGGTAGCTACAGCCGTGGACTACCGTACTGCGTCTGCTAGTATAGAGATGATAATGATATAAAAAATATATATATATCACTACTGCAGGTATATATAATATAATGACGGACCTGCTGGACACTGTCAGCAGACTCCTAAACTACTAGTATGAAGAAGATAGAAAAAAACCCCCACCACAGGTAGGTATACAATTATGGACGAGCACTGACGACACAGAGGTAGCTACAGCCGTGGACTACCGTACTGCGTCTGCTAGTATAGAGATGATAATGATATAAAAAATATATATATATCACTACTGCAGGTATATATAATATAATGACGGACCTGCTGGACACTGTCAGCAGACTCCTAAACTACTAGTATGAAGAAGATAGAAAAAAAAAACCCACCAAAGGTAGGTATACAATTATGGACGAGCACTGACGACACAGAGGTAGCTACAGCCGTGGACTACCGTACTGCGTCTGCTAGTATAGAGATGATAATGATATAAAAAATATATATATATATCACTACTGCAGGTATATATAATATAATGACGGACCTGCTGGACACTGTCAGCAGACTCCTAAACTACTAGTATGAAGAAGATAGAAAAAAAACCCCACCACAGGTAGGTATACAATTATGGACGAGCACTGACGACACAGAGGTAGCTACAGCCGTGGACTACCGTACGGCGTCTGCTAGTATAGAGATGATAATGATATAAAAATATATATATATCACTACTGCAGGTATATATAATATAATGACGGACCTGCTGGACACTGTCAGCAGACTCCTAAACTACTAGTATGAAGAAGATAGAAAAAAAAAACCCACCACAGGTAGGTATACAATTATGGACGAGCACTGACGACACAGAGGTAGCTACAGCCGTGGACTACCGTACTGCGTCTGCTAGTATAGAGATGATAATGATATAAAAAATATATATATATCACTACTGCAGGTATATATAATATAATGACGGACCTGCTGGACACTGTCAGCAGACTCCTAAACTACTAGTATGAAGAAGATAAAAAAAAAAACCCCACCACAGGTAGGTATACAATTATGGACGAGCACTGACGACACAGAGGTAGCCACAGCCGTGGACTACCGTACTGCGTCTGCTAATATAGAGATGATAAAGATGATAGAGATGAACAAAAAAAATATAACACTACTGCAGGTAAATATTTATATAATATAATGAATGACGGACCTGCTGGACACTGTCAGCAGAATGCGTTTATAGAATAAAAAAAAAAAACACCACAGGAGTGTTTAACTTTTTCAGGCAGACAATATACTGGTGGTCACTGGTCAGTCACACTGGCAGCAAAAGTGTGCACTGTACTCCTGCTATAACTGCACCCCAGTCTCCCCCACAATTCAGCTGTGTGAGCAGTGAGCACTCAGCACAGTCAGATATACATATAGATGATATTATCAATATCATGCAGCACACTGAGGCTGAGCACAGATATGGTATGTGACTGTGTATCGTTTTTTTTCAGGCAGAGAACGGATTATATTAAATAATAAATAAAACTGGTGGTGGTCAGTCACTAGTAACTATCAGCAACACTCTGCACTCCGAGTACTCCTAATGCTCCCCAAAATTACTAAGTAATCAACTCAAGTGTCTCTATCTATTCTAACGGAGAGGACGCCAGCCACGTCCTCTCCCTATCAATCTCAATGCACGTGTGAAAATGGCGGCTACGCGCGGCTCCTTATATAGAATCCGAGTCTCGCGATAGAATACGAGCCTCGCGAGAATCCGACAGCGGGATGATGACGTTCGGGCGCGCTCGGGTTAGCCGAGCAAGGCGGGAAGATCCGAGTCTGCCTCGGACCCGTGTAAAAAGGCTGAAGTTCGGGGGGGTTCGGATTCCGAGGAACCTAACCCGCTCATCTCTAATATATATATATATATGTATGGTACGGTTCCATGGGCCTGAAGCTCGAGCACAGACGTGGTTGTATTTGTGGGGGAGTGATATTAAAATTATGTGTATATACATTCCTCGGACCCCTCGGGGTCGCAAGAATGTTATTTTGCCTGGTCACTACTCCCTGTTGTCGACGAATACTATGATTTATGTCGACCATAAGGTTTCCTGCTTAGATCCACAACTTGGACATTCAGTATATGGTCATACTCATTCAGAACACATTAATGTCACTAGGAACCCTGCGGTTCCGGACAAAATACTTATATGTATGTATGATAGATAGATAGATAGATAGATAGATAGATAGATAGATAGATAGATAGATAGATAGATAGATATGTATATATATATATATATATATAGGATATGTGTGTATATGTGTATTAAAATATGTATATTCATATTACAATTTCTAATGAATGCTGAAGTAAAATAATTCCTTCTTATGTGCTGGTCGTTCTGTTGATAAAGCTCTAGGTCAGCCGTGACGAGATGGTCTCAGATCCTCACGAGGAGTCCGAATGTTTATTCTTTTCCTGCCGCGGATAGAATAAAGTGAACATCAACCCCTGGTCTGCACGGGGCCCTGTCACAAAGGATCGTATACAGGAAGCTAAGTGATATTTTAATGATATGCTTTGATGATATTTGCATTACATACGCATGGCGGAGTGCTTGTATTCAGAAATGGTCGGTTACCTTGGCATCCGATAGAATTACCCTAGAGAGAGAGGGGATGTTTCTTAAGTTGGGTCTTCTATATCACATTGTGGCAGGTTGCCGTGCGACTACAAGAGGTATGGGACTCTTGGGTGCACGGGCCACTTCCAGGGACCTCTCGACTGGGAGGGCGTTGCGGATTCACCAAGGGAATGCTGAGGCTGACTCCGAGAGATACTGGAGTATCTTCCCTAGGAAGGTGTAACCGGTGTTTGGGGATGCCTTGGTTAAGTTACTCTCGGCAGATACCACTGGTAAGTCTACCTTCTTGAGATAGGTTCCCTCACAACTGTGGATGACGCATTCTTTTGTGGGATGCAGTCATTTTGACCGGTTGGATACCATTCTTTTTTCCCTTTCTTTGCAGATAGTGGAAGGTGAAAAGGTAAGAGGTCTGCAGCCTTTTCAGGTTCGCAGAAGCAGATATCATCTTCCGTTTCTACCACATCCACCGCATGTCGCTGGGTCTATCTTGCTGGGGCCCACACCGGTGGGAACTCGTCTAATACTCTTCAGTCAGTCCTGGAATGGACTTGGCCCAGTGAGTTCAAAATAGAATCCAAATGGGGACATACTGGAGTTTCCAGATGTTCCCCTCACTGATTTTTCAAATGGATCTTACCGATTCTCCTCTGGAAGGGGAGGTAGTATGCAACGCCATACCAGAGTTGCGTCAGGATCAGGACATTGTCCTGCTGTCCCTGTCATAAAAAAAATACAAAAAATAAAAAGATTTCTACTTAAGAAGTTGAACTACAGGATGGAATCTCTCAGACCAGGGATCTCCAACACGTAAAAGAAGAAAGTGGGTTTAAATGCGGTTTCATCCGCATTAAGCTTACCTGGGTTTGCTATCCAGGATTGTCTTTACCATTTCACCGGAGTGATGGCAGTGTGATGGTTTTCCTTCAATAGTAAGAGCCATTATTATTCTGTCTCCTGACTACGGCGAGGTCAAGAAACAAGTGGTACAAATCGTTGTTTCTCTCTGACAGTTCTTCAACAGAGAATTGCTGTTGATCCCAACGACGCAGATGTCGGAGGTGGGTATTAAGATTAGGTACTGAACTGTTGAGAGTTTGTTTTTTCCTGTGGAAAGAGATCTGAGGATCCAGAGTCGGATCAGATTTGCAGTGACAACCCATCAATATGTTCCGTTGATGAAGAAGATGGTTGGAGCCTAAGAGGCCTTTTCGGTGAGCAGGTAAAATGTTGGACATGTGGTCCGGGTCTCACCTATACATGCACCAGAAAATAATCCTAAAGACCAGGATATCGCTCCTGTGGTGTCTGCACAGTTCTCACCTCCTAGAGGGACGAAGGTTCGGGATCCAGGATTAGATCCTGGTGTCCATGCATGCAAGTCTCCGAGGCTGGGGAGCAGTCTTTCCAAGGGAAGAATTTCCAGGGGAAAAGGTCAAGCTGGGAAGCTTGTCTGCAATAAGCATTCTTGAATTAAGAGCTATTTTCAACGAACATCTTCTTCGTGATCTGCCCGTCTTAATTCTGTCGGACGACTTAACAGCAGTGGCGTAAGTAAGCCGCTAGGGCGGAACAAGGTGAAAGCCGCAATGGCAGAAGGAACGCTATATTAGCAGTCTTCGTTCCGGATGTAGACGACGGAGAAATAGATTTCCTCTGCAGACGCGATCTCCATCCGGGAGAAATGCAGTCGTCATCGAGAAGTTTTCACAGAAGTGACAAGTCTTTGAGGAGTGCCTCACTTGGACATGATGGCGTCTTGCCTCAACGAGAGACCTCAGGGATATTGTTCCAGATCAAGGGTCACTCAAGCTTTAGAAGTGGACGCCCTCGTGACACCTTGGGTGTTTTCAGTCGGTCTATGTGTTCTCTCCACTTTCACTCTTTTCGAAGGTGATACACATAAGAACAAAGGTTTAGGCGATCCTCATTGTTCCGGTCTAGTCAAGGAGGGCTTGGTATCCAGATCTTCAAGAGTTACTCATAAAAGATCCATAGCCTTTTTCTTCTACGAGAGGACCTGTTGCAGCAGGGACCGGGCGTGTATCAACACTTACTGCGGCTGCGTTTGACGGCAGGGCGTTTGTACGCCATATCCTAGCCCGAAAGGGTATTTCCGGTGAAGTCATTCCCACTTTGCTTTAAGCTAGGAAAGGAGTAACGGTGAAGCTTTGCCTCCGTATTTGGAGGAAGTAGGTGTCTTGGTGTAAATCCTAGAAGGCTCCTACGGAAGAATTTCAGCTGGGTCGTTTTTCTCCATTCTTTGCAAGCAGGTGTGGATGCAGGCCTAAAGTTACGCTCCATTTCACTGCAGCTTTCGGCCTTATAAATTTTCTTTCAAAAAGAATTGCCCACCTTTCCGGAAGTTCAGACTTTTGTGAAAGGAGTGCTGCACATCCAACCTCTGTTTGTGCCCCCACTGGCACCGTGGGACCTTAACGTGGTGTTGCAGTTTCTTATGTCACACTGGTTGGAACCTTTCTGAAAGGTTGTGTAAAAATTTCTCTCTTGGAAAGTGGTCATGTTATTGGCCTTGGCGTCTGCAAGGCGGGTGTCGGAAGTAGCTGCTTTGTCTCACAACAGCCCCTATTTGATCTTCCATGTGGATGGAGCGGAATTGAGAACTCGGAAACTAGTTCTACCAAAAGTGGCTTCTGTGTTTCACAGAAACCAGCCTATTTTGATGACTGTGGTTACTTAAGCATTGGCTGATTCAAAGTCTCTCGATGTAGTCGGGGTTTTGAATATTTATGTCGCCAGATCGGCTCAGATTGGGGAAACAGAGGCTCTATTTGTCCTGTATGCACCCAGCAAAATTGGGGCGCCTGCTTCTATGCAGTCAGTTACACGCTGGATCTGTGATACGATTCGGCATGCTCGTTCTACGGCTGGATTGCCGTTACCGAAGTCGGTGGAGACCCATTCTACTAGGAAGATGGGCTCTTCTTGGGCGGAAACCCGAGGAGTCTCGGCGGTTCAACCTTGCCGAGCGGCTACTTGGTCAGGTCCAAACACTTTTGCTAAGTTCCACAAGTTTGATACCCTGGCTGATGAGGACCTCATGTTTGCTCAATCGGTGCTGCAGAGTCGTCCGCACTCTCCCGCCCGGTCTGGAGCTTTGGTATAAACCCCATGGTCCTTACGGAGTCCCCAGCATCCTCTAGTATGTATGAGAAAATAGGATTTTAATACCTACCGGTAAATCCTTTTCTCTTAGTCCGTAGAGGATGCTGGGCGCCCGTCCCAGTACGTACTGTAGTGTATATGCAGTTATTGGTTATGGTTACACTCTTGTGGTGTTTCTTTTCTGTCAGGCTGTTGCTGACGTTGTTCATGCCATGGCATGCGGTATCTTATTATTGGTTGTGTTGACACACAGGTTGTGTTACATATTCTCTCAGCATGTGGCTGTGTATTTATCATGCCGTTGGCTGGTGTTCTATTGAATGCCACGTTCTGCGGCATGTTCGAGGTGTGATCTGGTATGACACTCACCGTGTTTAAACAATAAATTCTTTCCTCGAAATGTCCGTCTCCCTGGGCACAGTTCTCTAACTGGAGTCTGGAGGAGGGGCATAGAGGGAGGAGCCAGTTCACACCCATTCAAAGTCTTATAGTGTGCCCATGTCTCCTGCGGATCCCGTCTATACCCCCCTGGTCCTTATGGAGTCCCCAGCATCCTCTACGGACTAAGAGAAAAGGATTTACCAGTAGGTATTAAAATCCTATTTTTTATGTGTTAAATAGTGATCAGCTTGTGTGTCCATTGAACACACAGGGGGCAGAGAAAGCTGGGCAAAGGCTGCAGATCGCAGTGCTGCCCTGTGATCTCTCCAGCCTGAGCTGGCGAAATAATCACAGGGCACACTGTGTGTTTTTTTTTTACATATTTTTTTTTAGTAAATTTGGCCATATCGCATTTTCCAAGTATGGCAAATGCGATGTGGGTTACTAAAAAAATTACAATTAAAGGGTTTGGAGCAGTTTAAAAACGGCACCAAATGCCCTTTAATACATTGGAGTGATACTAAAATAATGTGAACAGGGTGTGAAAACACCCTTTTTCACATTATTTTAGTAAAAATAATGTTAATAAATAGGCCTCTTAAAGCGCACCTGGTTGTGGTATATATCTGGGTTACTCTAATGCAGGGGTTGGGAACGGAACCTCCGGCCCGTGGGCCGTATAAGGCCCACAAAGCCACTTGTTCCGGCCCGGCCGCTGCTGTGTGTGTGTGTCAGGGGCAGAGAGCGCAGCGTGCGCCTCTCCTGCCACTTTGTGCTCAGTCCGGCGGCAGCATGTGTCATCTGTCAGGGGTCAGGCAGGGAGGAGAGCGCAGCTATGTCCGGTGGCGTGTAGGATATCAAACCAGCTGCCAGTTCATGAGCCAATCAGAGCTTGCGGACCGGCAACCAATCAGGAGCCGCCGCTGCCCATTTGCAAGCTCTGATTGGCTCACAAACCGGCGGCTGGTTTGAGGTCCTACACACTGCCGCCCGGAATAGCTGCGCTCTCCTCCCTGCCTGACCCCTGACAGCTGAGACACGCTGCCGCCAGACTGAGCACTAAGGGGCAGGAGAGGCGCACGCTGCCCTCTCCTCCCCTGACACACACATGCACAGAAGCAACAGAATCCATAGCCAGATTAAGGGGGATGCAGGGCATACTGAACCTCGGACCCCCCTTTGTCAGGAGGGCCCCTGGCCAGAGCACACTGACATCACTAGCTTTACCTGTTAAGCAGCAGGAGAACCAGCCAGAATGCGAGCATAACAGTATGCAGTGCAGGAAAAAACACAGGAATATTATGTTACCGATAGAGCTTTCCGACCAGAGGAGAAATAGGAGGGTGGAGAGAACTGTAAGTGACACAGAGATCTCAGCTCATCCTCCTCCCTGCCCGGGTGTCTGAGTCCTCTGTAAACTGCTATGCAACTAAACCAATTGGGCCTAGAGATAGAGACACACACACAGAGAGTCCTCCTGAGTCCTATCCCAGTGTGTAAGTAGTACAGAGGCTGCTGCTATTCTTGCATGTGACAAGATTCATTTTTTTTTATATGTGTATTTTAAGGTTGTCTTTGTTCCACTACCAGGGTTTGGATTTACTCGGTTCTTGACGCCAGAATTATCGTAAGTTCGGTTTTATCTGGATTTTTCTTATTGGCTATCCAAAACACGTAACATCCGTGAGCCATTAAGATGCCGTTTTGAGATCCGGGTAAATCCACATAAAACTGAGCCTGCTCATCTCTAGTTAAAACTAATACACTCCATTGGTTTAAATTTAATCTAAACAATCTAGACCTCCCAACATCACCCATTCGAGGAGTGACACAATGCTCTCTATCCTGGACTTCCTTCTTAATTTATGATTGCAATCATCAATGTTGAAATACCTTTATTATCAATTAAATAGTTCAACACAGGTGACGCCAATCACCTGGGGAAGTCCAGGTAGAGAGCATTTTGTCCCTCCTGGAATGGGACATGTTGGGGGGTATGCACAATCTAATATACATCTCCCACCTTTCATCGGGCCCCCCTGTCTTAAGTGCCCCGGGCACCCCCAAGGCTTAATCCAGCCCTTGGCCAGCAGCCAGAGCACTGGAGGAGCAGTGGTGAGCAGCACAGTGGGATGGGGGGCATGTGTGTACCTGGCACTGTGGGGACATATCTGACACTATGGGGGCATATGTGTAACTGGCACTAAGGGAGCATGTCTGGCGCCATGGGAGCATTTCTGTATTTGGCACTGTGGGGGCATATGTATATCTGGCACTGTGGGGGCATATGTATATTTGGCACTGTGAGGGTATATGTGTATCTGGCACTGTGGGGGCATATGTATATCTGGCACTGTGGGGGCATATGTGTATCTGGCACTGTGGTGGCATATGTGTATCTGGCACTCTGGCGGCATATGTGTATCTGGCACTGCACTACTGGGGGCATATGTGTATCTGGCACTCTGGCGGCATATGTGTATCTGGCACTGCACTACTGGGGGCATATGTGTATCTGGCACTGCACTACTGGCGGCATATGTGTATCTGGCACTGCACTACTGGGGGCATATGTGTATCTGGCAGTGCACTACTGGAGGCATATGTACTGGGGGTATAACTACTGGGGGCATATCTACTGGGGCATAACTACTGGTGGCATATCAACTGGGGCATAACTACTGGGGGCATATCTACTGGGGCATAACTACTAGAGATGAGCGCCTGAAATTTTTCGGGTTTTGTGTTTTGGTTTTGGGTTCGGTTCCGCGGCCGTGTTTTGGGTTCGAACGCGTTTTGGCAAAACCTCACCGAATTTTTTTTGTCGGATTCGGGTGTGTTTTGGATTCGGGTGTTTTTTTCAAAAACCACTAAAAAACAGCTTAAATCATAGAATTTGGGGGTCATTTTGATCCCAAAGTATTATTAACCTCAAAAACCATAATTTACACTCATTTTCAGTCTATTCTGAATACCTCACACCTCACAATATTATTTTTAGTCCTAAAATTTGCACCGAGGTCGCTGTGTGAGTAAGATAAGCGACCCTAGTGGCCGACACAAACACCGGGCCCATCTAGGAGTGGCACTGCAGTGTCACGCAGGATGGCCCTTCCAAAAAACCCTCCCCAAACAGCACATGACGCAAAGAAAAAAAGAGGCGCAATGAGGTAGCTGTGTGAGTAAGATTAGCGACCCTAGTGGCCGACACAAACACCGGGCCCATCTAGGAGTGGCACTGCAGTGTCACGCAGGATGGCCCTTCCAAAAAACCCTCCCCAAACAGCACATGACGCAAAGAAAAAAAGAGGCGCAATGAGGTAGCTGTGTGAGTAAGATTAGCGACCCTAGTGGCCGACACAAACACCGGGCCCATCTAGGAGTGGCACTGCAGTGTCACGCAGGATGTCCCTTCCAAAAAACCCTCCCCAAACAGCACATGACGCAAAGAAAAAAAGAGGCGCAATGAGGTAGCTGTGTGAGTAAGATTAGCGACCCTAGTGGCCGACACAAACACCGGGCCCATCTAGGAGTGGCACTGCAGTGTCACGCAGGATGTCCCTTCCAAAAAACCCTCCCCAAACAGCACATGACGCAAAGAAAAAAAGAGGCGCAATGAGGTAGCTGACTGTGTGAGTAAGATTAGCGACCCTAGTGGCCGACACAAACACCGGGCCCATTTAGGAGTGGCACTGCAGTGTCACGCAGGATGTCCCTTCCAAAAAACCCTCCCCAATCAGCACATGATGCAAAGAAAAAGAAAAGAAAAAAGAGGTGCAAGATGGAATTGTCCTTGGGCCCTCCCACCCACCCTTATGTTGTATAAACAAAACAGGACATGCACACTTTAACCAACCCATCATTTCAGTGACAGGGTCTGCCACACGACTGTGACTGATATGACGGGTTGGTTTGGACCCCCCCCAAAAAAGAAGCAATTAATCTCTCCTTGCACAAACTGGCTCTACAGAGGCAAGATGTCCACCTCATCATCACCCTCCGATATATCACCGTGTACATCCCCCTCCTCACAGATTATCAATTCGTCCCCACTGGAATCCACCATCTCAGCTCCCTGTGTACTTTGTGGAGGCAATTGCTGCTGGTCAATGTCTCCGCGGAGGAATTGATTATAATTCATTTTAATGAACATCATCTTCTCCACATTTTCTGGATGTAACCTCGTACGCCGATTGCTGACAAGGTGAGCGGCGGCACTAAACACTCTTTCGGAGTACACACTTGTGGGAGGGCAACTTAGGTAGAATAAAGCCAGTTTGTGCAAGGGCCTCCAAATTGCCTCTTTTTCCTGCCAGTATAAGTACGGACTGTGTGACGTGCCTACTTGGATGCGGTCACTCATATAATCCTCCACCATTCTATCAATGTTGAGAGAATCATATGCAGTGACAGTAGACGACATGTCCGTAATCGTTGTCAGGTCCTTCAGTCCGGACCAGATGTCAGCATCAGCAGTCGCTCCAGACTGCCCTGCATCACCGCCAGCGGGTGGGCTCGGAATTCTGAGCCTTTTCCTCGCACCCCCAGTTGCGGGAGAATGTGAAGGAGGAGATGTTGACAGGTCGCGTTCCGCTTGACTTGACAATTTTGTCACCAGCAGGTCTTTCAACCCCAGCAGACTTGTGTCTGCCGGAAAGAGAGATCCAAGGTAGGCTTTAAATCTAGGATCGAGCACGGTGGCCAAAATGTAGTGCTCTGATTTCAACAGATTGACCACCCGTGAATCCTTGTTAAGCGAATTAAGGGCTCCATCCACAAGTCCCACATGCCTAGCGGAATCGCTCCGTGTTAGCTCCTCCTTCAATGTCTCCAGCTTCTTCTGCAAAAGCCTGATGAGGGGAATGACCTGACTCAGGCTGGCAGTGTCTGAACTGACTTCACGTGTGGCAAGTTCAAAGGGCATCAGAACCTTGCACAACGTTGAAATCATTCTCCACTGCGCCTGAGACAGGTGCATTCCACCTACTATATCGTGCTCAATTGTATAGGCTTGAATGGCCTTTTGCTGCTCCTCCAACCTCTGAAGCATATAGAGGGTTGAATTCCACCTCGTTACCACTTCTTGCTTCAGATGATGGCAGGGCAGGTTCAGTAGTTTTTGGTGGTGCTCCAGTCTTCTGTACGTGGTGCCTGTACGCCGAAAGTGTCCCGCAATTCTTCTGGCCACCGACAGCATCTCTTGCACGCCCCTGTCGTTTTTTAAAAAATTCTGCACCACCAAATTCAAGGTATGTGCAAAACATGGGACGTGCTGGAATTTGCCCATATTTAATGCACACACAATATTGCTGGCGTTGTCCGATGCCACAAATCCACAGGAGAGTCCAATTGGGGTAAGCCATTCCGCGATGATCTTCCTCAGTTGCCGTAAGAGGTTTTCAGCTGTGTGCGTATTCTGGAAAGCGGTGATACAAAGCGTAGCCTGCCTAGGAAAGAGTTGGCGTTTGCGAGATGCTGCTACTGGTGCCGCCGCTGCTGTTCTTGCGGCGGGAGTCCATACATCTACCCAGTGGGCTGTCACAGTCATATAGTCCTGACCCTGCCCTGCTCCACTTGTCCACATGTCCGTGGTTAAGTGGACATTGGGTACAACTGCATTTTTTAGGACACTGGTGAGTCTTTTTCTGACGTCCGTGTACATTCTCGGTATCGCCTGCCTAGAGAAGTGGAACCTAGATGGTATTTGGTAACGGGGGCACACTGCCTCAATAAATTGTCTAGTTCCCTGTGAACTAACGGCGGATACCGGACGCACGTCTAACACCAACATAGTTGTCAAGGCCTCAGTTATCCGCTTTGCAGCAGGATGACTGCTGTGATATTTCATCTTCCTCGCAAAGGACTGTTGAACAGTCAATTGCTTACTGGAAGTAGTACAAGTGGGCTTACGACTTCCCCTCTGGGATGACCATCGACTCCCAGCAGCAACAACAGCAGCGCCAGCAGCAGTAGGCGTTACACGCAAGGATGCATCGGAGGAATCCCAGGCAGGAGAGGAATCGTCAGAATTGCCAGTGACATGGCCTGCAGGACTATTGGCATTCCTGGGGAAGGAGGAAATTGACACTGAGGGAGTTGGTGGGGTGGTTTGCGTGAGCTTGGTTACAAGAGGAAGGGATTTACTGGTCAGTGGACTGCTTCCGCTGTCACCCAAAGTTTTTGAACTTGTCACTGACTTATTATGAATGCGCTGCAGGTGACGTATAAGGGAGGATGTTCCGAGGTGGTTAACGTCCTTACCCCTACTTATTACAGCTTGACAAAGGGAACACACGGCTTGACACCTGTTGTCCGCATTTCTGGTGAAATACCTCCACACCGAAGAGCTGATTTTTTTGGTATTTTCACCTGGCATGTCAACGGCCATATTCCTCCCACGGACAACAGGTGTCTCCCCGGGTGCCTGACTTAAACAAACCACCTCACCATCAGAATCCTCCTGGTCAATTTCCTCCCCAGCGCCAGCAACACCCATATCCTCCTCATCCTGGTGTACTTCAACACTGACATCTTCAATCTGACTATCAGGAACTGGACTGCGGGTGCTCCTTCCAGCACTTGCAGGGGGCGTGCAAATGGTGGAAGGCGCATGCTCTTCACGTCCAGTGTTGGGAAGGTCAGGCATCGCAACCGACACAATTGGACTCTCCTTGTGGATTTGGGATTTCGAAGAATGCACAGTTCTTTGCTGTGCTGCTTTTGCCAGCTTGAGTCTTTTCATTTTTCTAGCGAGAGGCTGAGTGCTTCCATCCTCATGTGAAGCTGAACCACTAGCCATGAACATAGGCCAGGGCCTCAGCCGTTCCTTGCCACTCCGTGTCGTAAATGGCATATTGGCAAGTTTACGCTTCTCCTCCGACAATTTTATTTTAGGTTTTGGAGTCCTTTTTTTTCTGATATTTGGTGTTTTGGATTTGACATGCTCTGTACTATGACATTGGGCATCGGCCTTGGCAGACGACGTTGCTGGCATTTCATCGTCTCGGCCATGACTAGTGGCAGCAGCTTCAGCACGAGGTGGAAGTGGATCTTGATCTTTCCCTAATTTTGGAACCTCAACATTTTTGTTCTCCATATTTTAATAGGCACAACTAAAAGGCACCTCAGGTAAACAATGGAGATGGATACTAGTATACAATTATGGACTGCCTGCCGAGTGCAGACACAGAGGTAGCCACAGCCGTGAACTACCGTACTGTACTGTGTCTGCTGCTAATATAGACTGGTTGATAAAGAGATGTCTATGTAACTATGTATGTATAAAGAAGAAAGAAAAAAAAACCACGGTTAGGTGGTATATACAATTATGGACGGGCTGCCGAGTGCCGACACAGAGGTAGCCACAGCCGTGAACTACCGCACTGTACTGTGTCTGCTGCTAATATATAGACTGGTTGATAAAGAGATAGTATACTCGTAACTAGTATGTATGTATAAAGAAAGAAAAAAAAACCACGGTTAGGTGGTATATACAATTATGGACGGGCTGCCGAGTGCCGACACAGAGGTAGCCACAGCCGTGAACTACCGCACTGTACTGTGTCTGCTGCTAATATATAGACTGGTTGATAAAGAGATAGTATACTCGTAACTAGTATGTATGTATAAAGAAAGAAAAAAAAACCACGGTTAGGTGGTATATACAATTATGGACGGGCTGCCGAGTGCCGACACAGAGGTAGCCACAGCCGTGAACTACCGCACTGTACTGTGTCTGCTGCTAATATAGACTGGTTGATAAAGAGATAGTATACTCGTAACTAGTATGTATGTATAAAGAAAGAAAAAAAAACCACGGTTAGGTGGTATATACAATTATGGACGGGCTGCCGAGTGCCGACACAGAGGTAGCCACAGCCGTGAACTACCGCACTGTACTGTGTCTGCTGCTAATATAGACTGGTTGATAAAGAGATAGTATACTCGTAACTAGTATGTATGTATAAAGAAAGAAAAAAAAACCACGGTTAGGTGGTATATACAATTATGGACGGGCTGCCGAGTGCCGACACAGAGGTAGCCACAGCCGTGAACTACCGCACTGTACTGTGTCTGCTGCTAATATAGACTGGTTGATAAAGAGATAGTATACTCGTAACTAGTATGACTATAAAGAAAGAAAAAAAAACCACGGTTAGGTGGTATATACAATTATGGACGGGCTGCCGAGTGCCGACACAGAGGTAGCCACAGCCGTGAACTACCGCACTGTACTGTGTCTGCTGCTAATATATAGACTGGTTGATAAAGAGATAGTATACTCGTAACTAGTATGTATGTATAAAGAAAGAAAAAAAAACCACGGTTAGGTGGTATATGCAATTATGGACGGGCTGCCGAGTGCCGACACAGAGGTAGCCACAGCCGTGAACTACCGCACTGTACTGTGTCTGCTGCTAATATAGACTGGTTGATAAAGAGATAGTATACTCGTAACTAGTATGTATGTATAAAGAAAGAAAAAAAAACCACGGTTAGGTGGTATATACAATTATGGACGGGCTGCCGAGTGCCGACACAGAGGTAGCCACAGCCGTGAACTACCGCACTGTACTGTGTCTGCTGCTAATATATAGACTGGTTGATAAAGAGATAGTATACTCGTAACTAGTATGTATGTATAAAGAAAGAAAAAAAACCCACGGTTAGGTGGTATATACAATTATGGACGGGCTGCCGAGTGCCGACACAGAGGTAGCCACAGCCGTGAACTACCGCACTGTACTGTGTCTGCTGCTAATATATAGACTGGTTGATAAAGAGATAGTATACTCGTAACTAGTATGTATGTATAAAGAAAGAAAAAAAAACCACGGTTAGGTGGTATATACAATTATGGACGGGCTGCCGAGTGCCGACACAGAGGTAGCCACAGCCGTGAACTACCGCACTGTACTGTGTCTGCTGCTAATATAGACTGGTTGATAAAGAGATAGTATACTCGTAACTAGTATGACTATAAAGAAAGAAAAAAAAAACACGGTTAGGTGGTATATACAATTATGGACGGGCTGCCGAGTGCCGACACAGAGGTAGCCACAGCCGTGAACTACCGCACTGTACTGTGTCTACTGCTAATATAGACTGGTTGATAAAGAGATAGTATACTACTAATATTATATATACTGGTGGTCAGGTCACTGGTCACTAGTCACACTGGCAGTGGCACTCCTGCAGCAAAAGTGTGCACTGTTTAATTTTAATATAATATTATGTACTCCTGGCTCCTGCTATAACCTATAACTGGCACTGCAGTGCTCCCCAGTCTCCCCCACAATTATAAGCTGTGTGAGCTGAGCACAGTCAGATATATATATACATTGATGCAGCACACTGGGCTGAGCAGTGCACACAGATATGGTATGTGACTGAGTCACTGTGTGTATCGTTTTTTTCAGGCAGAGAACGGATATATTAAATAAAACAAACAACTGCACTGTCTGGTGGTCACTGTGGTCGTCAGTCACTAAACTCTGCACTCTCTTCTACAGTATCACAGCCTCAGGTCAATCTCTCTCTCTCTCTCTTAACCCTAATCTAAATGGAGAGGACGCCAGCCACGTCCTCTCCCTATCAATCTCAATGCACGTGTGAAAATGGCGGCGACGCGCGGCTCCTTATATAGAATCCGAGTCTCGCGAGAATCCGACAGCGTCATGATGACGTTTGGGCGCGCTCGGGTTAACCGAGCAAGGCGGGAAGATCCGAGTCGCTCGGATCCGTGTAAAAAATCATGAAGTTCGGGCGGGTTCGGATTCCGAGGAACCGAACCCGCTCATCTCTAATAACTACTGGGGGCAGGCCAATTTTTAAGTTGATAATTTTTGTATGGCCCCCGAAGGATTTTAAAAATATCCAAATGGCCCTTGGTAGAAAAAGGTTCCCCACCCCTGCTCTAATGTGTGAAAGAAATCATGGGAATAATCATAGAAAAGCAACACATTACAAATAGTGTAAATCTGGTCGGGGGAAGAAGGTCTTGAGGGTAAAACACAAAACAAAACAGATAACAGCTTGGAACTTCAAGATGATGTCCAGGCCCTGGACCAAAACTGTTTTTTTTTTATCACAGGCAACGCAGTTCCACAGTGATTAGCATTGATTAGTACTATGGTCACGAGCTTGATTCCAACCAGTGCCCCATCTGTGTGGAGTTTGTACGTCCTCTACGCGTTTGTGTGAGTTTTCCTTCTACACTCCAAATTTATGTGCATAAATGATAAATAATAAACACTTGCTGTTTTATGAGCCCAAATCAATGTAAGTTATGGGCCAGACAGAGTCATGTATACAGCAAGATTTCAATCGCTGATAAAATTTGCACAGTCTTACCCTCTCAGTGTTGTGTTTAACATGACACCCATTATTCACTGTCAACAGCGTCCAGCCCATCCACTCTACCAGGTGGATGCTGTACAGACAAGATTAGTATCATTGTGTCACGCCATAAGTGGCGGTAAGTGGCAGTAGTGAAATACGCTGTATCTAGATGGATGAGGGCCGGAGAGTAACACTGCAGCAGGCTTCACTCAGTGTGGGTAAAGATGATTCTGTCATTCTTGCATCCATTGAATAAAACCTGGGTGGTCTTCTGAATGTTACCTTTGTGTGTAGAGTCGACTTGTCCAAATAATTTCTTCATGCTGAGCCTCGTGGATTGTTTAGTGTATGCAGGGACAGAATAAAATAGAGCATGGCAGCTTCACTGTTATTAGAAGACAATGGGACCGAGACAAAGACACAGGACTTTGTTAAAGCAGCAATCATCATGGAATTTTTTTTTTTTTTTTGTAATAAATCAATTTAGTAGGCTATAAGACACAGGCTGGTAATGACATTTTTTCCTTAGTTTGTTTTACGAAGTGGCTATAAATGATTGATAATTCTGCACAATGGCCCTCATTCCGAGTTGTTCGCTCGCTAGCCGCTTTTCGCAGCAGTGCACACGCTAAGCCGCCGCCCTCTGGGAGTGAATCTTAGCTTAGCAGAATTGTGAACGAAAGATTCGCAAAATTGCGAATAGAAATTTCTTAGCAGTTTCTGAGTAGCTCGAGACTTACTCTGCCACTGCGATCAGTTCATTCAGTTTCATTCCTGGTTTGACGTCACAAACACACCCAGCGTTCGCCCAGCCACTCCCCCGTTTCTCCAGCCACTCCCGCGTTTTTCCCAGAAACGGCAGCGTTTTTTCACACACACCCATAAAACGGCCAGTTTCCGCCCAGAAACACCCACTTCCTGTCAATCACACTCCGATCACCAGAACGAAGAAAAATCCTCGTAATGCCGTGAGTAAAATACCAAACTTCTTAGCAAATTTACTTGACGCAGCCGCAGTGCGAACATTGCACATGCGCAGTTTGCGGAAAATCGCACCGATGCGAAGGAAAATAACGAGCGAACAACTCGGAATGAGGGCCAATATCAGGGGACTACCATGGCAACCACAGTCACAAGGCACATGAGTAGAAAATGTCTTTGTTCTCTAAAAAATCCTCCCCTTTCTCCTCCCCCATCTGCCTTCACATGACCAGCCAAGAGTTGTGAGCCTCTTTAGGTGGGTATATGTGTGTGACTGGTAGCCATTCTGACACCACTCTAGAGAGATTTTGAAAAGGAGATAAGAAAAAGAAAGGAAAGAAAATAATTCGGATTTAACACTTGTGTGAGATTTTCTCACATGAGTGTGGTCTGAGTGGATCGCAGAAGATTCAACAGGCTCAAACATATTCAAAGCTGTTCGACTATCTACATTTTTTTTTAAATTGTTGCAACAGTTTCGAGCATCTCTTATAGACAGGAATTTTTTTTGGGTGGCTCCCTCTGTCCGCTGCCCCACTCTGTCCACTACTCCTCTCTGTCCCATCCCGCCCACCACTCTGTCCCATCCTGCCCCTTCCCCTGTACCTCCCCACACCGTCAGCATATTAACCTACCAGCTGGTCCTCCTCCTCTCCTGTTAGGGTCTGTATCGTCTCCCTAGCAGTGAGATCTGTTGGAGGAGCAATGCGTGCCCCAACTCCCACTGTGCATGCATGTAGGAGACGGGACAGACCTTAGAGGCAGTGGTGCCAAGAGATGGGGGGAGAGGGTACAAATTACCCGGGCCCAGGTCTGATGGAGGGGCCCAGTAAAGGCCCACTGGGTGCCCTGGCCCCCCTCCCCCTTACCTGGCAGCAGCAGTTGCAGCTCTTCTACTCATCTCAGCACACGCTGCTGTATGCTGGGCTGCAGTGTGGCCATGAAAGTGCTTAAAATAAAATAAAAATTTCTATGGGTGTATGACCATGCCTCCTGTGATTAGGCCCCACCCTCTGAAAAGTACCTGGGCCCAGCCAGACTCTCTGCTGCCCTGCTTAGAGGATTATTATATAGATTCCCCACAGAGTCTATAAAGCTATTGCTGAGACTCGGGGTCGGACTGGCCCACAGGAGTACAGGGGAAACCACCGGTAGGCCCCCCTGCCTGGGGGCCCACTCCTTCCTCTAGGGATCAGGTTCCAGACTCTGCACTTGGTAGATATGTTGCATTACACTGCACAAGTCTATTGTGTATTTCAAGCCTCTGTGGAGGTGGGACACACCCCCTTTGTAGGCTGACCACACCCCTAAGTATGGGCCCCTATCACTGCATTCCCCCGGTGGGCCCTTCATGTCCCAGTCCGACACTGCTGAGACTTATAATCTTAGATACCCCCTGTATTCCAGTGTAAGCTTATATTTTCAGTAGGTGTAATAGTTGCCTTATCCATGCTATTCCTGACAAGCCTCTTATATGACGCTGCAGCTGACAGTCCAGGTTGGGTTTGGGTGATTGGCGGTTGGGATACCGCCGGTCACCATACCTACGCCAGGATCCCGGTGTTTAGTCTGGCAGCGGGTGAGGGGGAAAGGGGGCTGAGCGCAACGAAGCCCCTTGCGGGTTTGCACGACTGCCAGTCACATAACCGCATCCCGTCAGTCCAAGAGATGTTCATTGGTGGGTGAAATGTTGCAGCTCCTGTTTGTTTTCCTCCGAAGATAAAATCAATTGTAAGTGAATTTTAAAATGCATTGAAGGAAAATGTCTGAGACACAAGGGGCGTTAAGGATCTATTGTGCTCAGTGAATGAGAGCCCTTTCACATGTGCGTAAACGTACCTTAGAGTGAAAACAAACATCACAAATCTCACATTTAGCTCATACAGAACTTATTGGCAGTAATTGATTGTTGTTTGTCCTATCGGAATAATAGAATCCCTCCCAGCTGAGCAAATTGTGCCGCTGAGTAATGAGCTGAGCTAGCATGTTATACCTGCACATTGCGAAGGGATGCGGTTTCCTTTCACTGAGTGGCAGGCCTCACTGAAGCCAGACAACAGAACAGGCGCAGGAAATATGCTATCAATACAGAAACCTGCCCCTGCTTCAACAATTGTAACTATTTCAGGTGTCCCGTGTAAACAAAAGCTGACATCTCCTAATTCTAGAAAAAATGTGCACCCCGCCCAGACCTGTCACATAATACGCTTACTTCAACCCTGTGTCACAATACATCTTGGTGACCTTAGAGGTGAGGGGGGCTACTGATTCCGCCACAGTGTAACTCTTCTGTTGTTTGATTATAAGACTAAGGGGGACTTTTACTAAGCAGTGATAAGAGCTGAGAAGTGAGCCAGTGGAGAAGTTGCCCCATCAACCAATCAGCAGCTCTGTATCATTTTATAGTATGCAAATTATAGATGTTACTTCAGTGCTGATTGGTTGCCATGGGCAACTTCTCCACTGACTCGCTTATCCGCTCTTATCACTGCTTAGTAAATGTCCCCCTAAAGCCCATAAGTCAGATTATGGGGGGTATCTTATTAGCTGCAAAAACACGGTTTGGCAATAAAAATTGAGTTTTTATCGCGAATCGCAAAAACAAAACAAAACCCCTATCCAATTGTCCATGAAAACGGACCCGCAATGGTTCTCTATAGGTTTTACTGCAAATTGGTTTTCACCACCTCTGAGCAGGTGATAAATTGGGGAAATCCCTCTTTTAATGTAGAAATGTGGGGATTTGGGGCCTAATTCAGACCTGGTTGCTGCAGCGGCAGTGTACGCAGGCGGAAGCCCAGTGAAGTGTGCGCAGGCGCAGCGGCTGCGCTGCACGTATGCACACACTGAGATACAGCAGCACCTCACTTGTGCGATCGCCTCTGCCTGATTGACAGGCAGAGGTGATCGCTAGGCGTGTCGGCGGCATTGCAGCGGCGTTTGGGGGGTGCGGTCCGGACAATGCAGGCATGTCCGGACCATTTTACGGGGCAGGCCGTGGTGGCTGCATGACGTCACATGCAGCAGCTGCAACCCTAAACATGGCGGGTAGCCACCTGCCTTGGCAGCTAGGCTGCATAGGCAGAGAGCTACTCATCAGGTGTGTAAACATCGCTGCCGTGTGATGCTTTTGCATTTCTGCGGGGTGGGAGTGGTGGGGGTATGTCCCGTCACGCGGGGCGGACTTGCCCTCTGCTGGACGTCCTCCCGCATGCCAAAGATTTTGATCGTAGATTTGCGTTTTTTCGCACTTAGTTCAGAATCCCTGGGATACTCGCACAAATGTAATTTTTTTTGTGAAATAGTGCAAATGATGGAAATCGGGGTACAAGGTGTAGGGCAGGTATTTTGGGGTGCTTTATGAGTGGGACAAGTGTTTTAGGCTCGCAGGTGGGAGTAATTGGATTTTTTTGGAACTTTTTTAAAGTCGCTTAAAATGACCCAAATATATACTTATACCCATTTTTATGAACCCCAATTTAATTTGACTTATTTTGCTGAAAAACACTTACTTTTTATTATTTCTTTAAACTTAAAAAAATCCATATAACAGTCATTTGACCCAATTTAAGTACCCCAAATACTTTTATTATGGCCACTAATGCACTTCTATACTGTTATCCTATATTTTTTGGAGTATAGGGAGATTTCCCCATTTTCCCTTACACTTTTCACTGGTTTTGCTAGCTAGAAATATCGCGCAAATCCCGTTTTCATAGTTTCGCAATAGTATAAGTAAAAAAACGTGAGCGGGTATACCATAGATAAGCCATTTCCACTGCACTTTTTAACACGAAAGGTGCAAAAAGTTGACTCGCGATAAATTGTGGCATTTTCATGGCTAATAGGATACCAGCCTAAGTTTTCTTTTATAAATGTGTGACTGTCTTATTTGGCTACTACAGCCAGCAGTGGCGGAACGCGTGTCCTTAGTAAAATTTGGTGCGGAGCCCAGCTATTCCAGTCTCCTGACCCCTGATTGTAGCTCAGAAAAGCAGAGTAGGGGATTCTTCTAGGGTCGGACTGGCCCACAGGGGTACCAGGGAAACCACCGGTAGGCCCCACTGCCTGAGGGCCCACTCCTTCCTCTAGGGATCAGATTCCAGACCGTGCACTTGTATTATACATGGTAGATATATTGCATTACACTGCACTGAACTATTGTGTATTTCAAGCCTCTGTGGAGGCTGACCCCACCCCCTTTGTAGGCTGGCCACACCCCTAGGTATGGTCCCCTATAACTGCATTCCCCCGGTGGGCCCTTCATGCTCCAGTCCGACACTGGACTCTTCAATGTGTGGTGTAGAGCACTGGTTCCTAAACTCGGTCCTCAAGGACTCCCAACAGTCATGGTTTTAAAGATATCCATGGCTCAGCACAGATAGTTAAATGAAATTGACTTAGGTACTAATTAAGTCACCGGTGGCCCAACAGGGATATACTTAAAACCTGGACTGTTGGGTAACCGAATTTGGGAACCAATGGTGTAGAGTATGCATGGTTCCAGCGCATGAGCAGAAAAGTCCATACTGAAAAACTTCAGAGGAGGCCTCTGTTGTGCTCTTTGTAGAGCGTACAATAATTGGGGTTTGGCAAGGGTAGGGATGGCCTTTGAAGGAGGCCATTGAATAGTGGTGGCATCATGCTTTGCCATGGCATGTAGCCATCATATGTTTCCCATTCAACGGTTTAACTTCATGAACTTTGAACATGAGCGTATGCTGCCATTTTCACGTTGAGACTACATGCATGTCACGCAAAATCATTCAAATGCTATAAAAAGGGCAACGCAAAACATCGTTATCATTGCATGCATATCTGCACCTACTGAAGCTATCCTTAAAGGCCAGTACTCACCGGCAGATCAGGGGAGAGATGTGTGCTGAGGGAACCGCTCAGCACACATCTCCCCCCCCCCGCTCAGCACAGCGCAATGTGTGCTGAGCGTGCGGGGAGTGTGTGTGTCTGTGAGGGGGGCTCATTTTACCCAGCGGGTGAAATGAGCGACCTGCTAGATTGATATGACTCCTGCTAGGAACAAAGTGTTACTAGAGGTAGAGGATGATGTGTTTGCTCTTTCCATGGCAAATTTTGTCCAGTGATATGATCAGGCTGATGATACCACAGCCCAGAGGCGGAGGAGGGGGCCTGTGTGCAGTCTCCTCCCCTTCTAGCAGGCACAGCTGTCCAGTAGAATCTGGCATGGTTAGTCTGCTGCACGTGGGCAGGCCTCTGGAAACATGCCTACTGAGCCATGTTCCTGGTGATATCTCTGCATAGATTTTTGGGAACATGGTGGCTCCCGTTCTGTGTGTTCAGCGACTCCATTCAATTAAATTAATTTACAGGCACCGCTATCTCTCTGTGGCCAGCTCCCCCACTAGTCCCTGCACCTTACAAGTCACACCCTCTTTATTATAGATAGACATTTTACAAGTGACATACCCAGGATTAGAACCCACAACTAGAGATGTGCACCGGAAATTTTTCGGGTTTTGTGTTTTGGTTTTGGGTTCGGTTCCGTGGCAGTGTTTTGGGTTCGAACGCGTTTTGGCAAAACCTCACCAAATTTTTTTTGTCGGATTCGGGTGTGTTTTGGATTCGGGTGTTTTTTAAAAAAACCCCTAAAAAACAGCTTAAGTCATAGAATTTGGGGGTCATTTTGATCCCAAAGTATTATTAACCTCAATAACCATAATTTCCACTCATTTTCAGTCTATTCTGAACACCTCACACCTCACAATATTATTTTTAGTCCTAAAATTTGCACCGAGGTCGCTGGATGACTAAGCTCAGCGACCCAAGTGGCCGACACAAACACCTGGCCCATCTAGGAGTGGCACTGCAGTGTCACGCAGGATGGCCCTTCCAAAAAACACTCCCCAAACAGCACATGACGCAAAGAAAAAAAGAGGCGCAATGAGGTAGCTGTGTAACTAAGCTCAGCGACCCTAGTGGCCGACACAAACACCTGGCCCATCTAGGAGTGGCACTGCAGTGTCACGCAGGATGGCCCTTCCAAAAAACACTCCCCAAACAGCACATGACGCAAAGAAAAAAAGAGGCGCAATGAGGTAGCTGTGTGAGTAAGCTAAGCGACCCTAGTGGCCGACACAAACACCTGGCCCATCTAGGAGTGGCACTGCAGTGTCACGCAGGATGGCCCTTCCAAAAAACACTCCCCAAACAGCACATGACGCAAAGAAAAATGAAAGAAAAAAGAGGTGCAAGATGGAATTGTCCTTGGGCCCTCCCATCCACCCTTATGTTGTATAAACAGGACATGCACACTTTAACCAACCCATCATTTCAGTGACAGGGTCTGCCACACGACTGTGACTGAAATGACGGGTTGGTTTGGACCCCCACCAAAAAAGAAGCAATTAATCTCTCCTTGCACAAACTGGCTCTACAGAGGCAAGATGTCCACCTCATCATCATCCTCCGATTCATCACCGTGTACATCCCCCTCCTCACAGATTATCAATTCGTCCCCACTGGAATCCACCATCACAGCTCCCTGTGTACTTTGTGGAGGCAATTGCTGCTGGTGAATGTCTCCATGGAGGAATTGATTATAATTCATTTTAATGAACATCATCTTCTCCACATTTTCTGGAAGTAACCTCGTACGCCGATTGCTGACAAGGTGAGCGGCGGCACTAAACACTCTTTCGGAGTACACACTTGTGGGAGGGTAACTTAGGTAGAATAAAGCCAGTTTGTGCAAGGGCCTCCAAATTGCCTCTTTTTCCTGCCAGTATACGTACGGACTGTCTGACGTGCCTACTTGGATGCGGTCACTCATATAATCCTCCACCATTCTTTCAATGGTGAGAGAATCATATGCAGTGACAGTAGACGACATGTCCGTAATCGTTGTCAGGTCCTTCAGTCCGGACCAGATGTCAGCATCAGCAGTCGCTCCAGACTGCCCTGCATCACCGCCAGCGGGTGGGCTCGGAATTCTGAGCCTTTTCCTCGCCCCCCCAGTTGCGGGAGAATGTGAAGGAGGAGATGTTGACAGGTCGCGTTCCGCTTGACTTGACAATTTTCTCACCAGCAGTTCTTTGAACCCCTGCAGACTTGTGTCTGCCGGAAAGAGAGATACAACGTAGGTTTTAAATCTAGGATCGAGCACGGTGGCCAAAATGTAGTGCTCTGATTTCAACAGATTGACCACCCGTGAATCCTTGTTAAGCGAATTAAGGGCTCCATCCACAAGTCCCACATGCCTAGCGGAATCGCTCAGTGTTAGCTTCTCCTTCAATGTCTCCAGCTTCTTCTGCAAAAGCCTGATGAGGGGAATGACCTGACTCAGGCTGGCAGTGTCTGAACTGACTTCACGTGTGGCAAGTTCAAAAGGTTGCAGAACCTTGCACAACGTTGAAATCATTCTCCACTGCGCTTGAGACAGGTGCATTCCACCTCCTATATCGTGCTCAGTTGTATAGGCTTGAATGGCCTTTTGCTGCTCCTCCAACCTCTGAAGCATATAGAGGGTTGAATTCCACCTCGTTACCACTTCTTGCTTCAGATGATGGCAGGGCAGGTTCAGGCGTTTTTGGTGTTGCTCCAGTCTTCTGTACGTGGTGCCTGTACGCCGAAAGTGTCCCGCAATTCTTCTGGCCACCGACAGCATCTCTTGCACGCCCCTCTCGTTTTTTAAATAATTCTGCACCACCAAATTCAAGGTATGTGCAAAACATGGGACGTGCTGGAATTTGCCCATATTTAATGCACACACAATATTGCTGGCGTTGTCCGATGCCACAAATCCACAGGAGAGTCCAATTGGGGTAAGCCATTCTGCGATGATCTTCCTCAGTTGCCGTAAGAGGTTTTTAGCTGTGTGCGTATTCTGGAAAGCGGTGATACAAAGCGTAGCCTGCCTAGGAAAGAGTTGGAGTTTGCGAGATGCTGCTACTGGTGCCGCCGCTGCTGTTCTTGCGGCGGGAGTCAATACATCTACCCAGTGGGCTGTCACAGTCATATAGTCCTGAGTCTGCCCTGCTCCACTTGTCCACATGTCCGTGGTTAAGTGGACATTGGGTACAACTGCATTTTTTAGGACACTGGTGAGTCTTTTTCTGAGGTCTGTGTACATTTTCGGTATCGCCTGCCTAGAGAAATGGAACCTAGATGGTATTTGGTACCGGGGACACAGTACCTCAAACAAGTCTATAGTTGGCTCTGCAGTAATGATGGATACCGGAACCACGTTTCTCACCGCCCAGGATGCCAAGGCCTCAGTTATCCGCTTTGCAGCAGGATGACTGCTGTGATATTTCATCTTCCTCGCAAAGGACTGTTGGACAGTCAATTGCTTGGTGGAAGTAGTAAAAGTGGTCTTACGACTTCCCCTCTGGGATGACCATCGACTCCCAGCAGCAACAACAGCAGCGCCAGCAGCAGTAGGCGTTACACGCAAGGATGCATCGGAGGAATCCCAGGCAGGAGAGGACTCGTCAGAATTGCCAGTGACATGGCCTGCAGGACTATTGGCATTCCTGGGGAAGGAGGAAATTGACACTGAGGGAGTTGGTGGGGTGGTTTGCGTGAGCTTGGTTACAAGAGGAAGGGATTTACTGGTCAGTGGACTGCTTCCGCTGTCGCCCAAAGTTTTTGAACTTGTCACTGACTTATGATGAATGCGCTGCAGGTGACGTATAAGGGAGGATGTTCCGAGGTGGTTAACGTCCTTACCCCTACTTATTACAGCTTGACAAAGGCAACACACGGCTTGACAAATGTTGTCCGCATTTCTGTTGAAATACTTCCACACCAAAGAGCTGATTTTTTTGGTATTTTCACCAGGCATGTCAATGGCCATATTCCTCCCACGGACAACAGGTGTCTCCCCGGGTGCCTGACTTAAACAAACCACCTCACCATCAGAATCCTCCTTGTCAATTTCCTCCCCAGCGCCAGCAACACCCATATCCTCCTCATCCTGGTGTACTTCAACACTGACATCTTCAATCTGACTATCAGGAACTGGACTGCGGGTGCTCCTTCCAGCACTTGCAGGGGGCGTGCAAATGGTGGAAGGCGCATGCTCTTCACGTCCAGTGTTGGGAAGGTCAGGCATCGCAACCGACACAATTGGACTCTCCTTGTGGATTTGTGATTTCGAAGAACGCACAGTTCTTTGCTGTGCTTTTGCCAGCTTAAGTCTTTTCATTTTTCTAGCGAGAGGCTGAGTGCTTCCATCCTCATGTGAAGCTGAACCACTAGCCATGAACATAGGCCAGGGCCTCAGCCGTTCCTTGCCACTCCGTGTGGTAAATGGCATATTGGCAAGTTTACGCTTCTCCGACGACGATTTTATTTTAGATTTTTGAGTCCTTTTTGTACTGATATTTGGTGTTTTGGATTTTACATGCTCTGTACTATGACATTGGGCATCGGCCTTGGCAGACGACGTTGATGGAATTTCATCGTCTCGGCCATGACTAGTGGCAGCAGCTTCAGCACGAGGTGGAAGTGGATCTTGATCTTTCCCTATTTTTGGAACCTCAACATTTTTGTTCTCCATATTTTAATAGGCACAACTAAAAGGCACCTCAGGTAAACAATGGAGATGGATGGATACTAGTATACTTATGGATGACGAGTGACTGACGACACAGAGGTAGCTACAGCCGTGGACTACCGTACTGCGTCTGCTAGTATAGAGATGATAATGATATAAAAAATATATATACATATCACTACTGCAGGTATATATAATATAATGACGGACCTGCTGGACACTGTCAGCAGACTCCTAAACTACTAGTATGAAGAAGATAGAAAAAAAAAACCCCACCACAGGTATGTATACAATTATGGACGAGCACTGACGACACAGAGGTAGCTACAGCCGTGGACTACCGTACTGCGTCTGCTAGTATAGAGATGATAATGATATAAAAAATATATATATCACTACTGCAGGTATATTTAATATAATGACGGACCTGCTGGACACTGTCAGCAGACTCCTAAACTACTAGTATGAAGAAGATAGAAAAAAAAACCCCACCACAGGTAGGTATACAATTATGGACGAGCACTGACGACACAGAGGTAGCTACAGCCGTGGACTACCGTACTGCGTCTGCTAGTATAGAGATGATAATGATATAAAAAATATATATATATCACTACTGCAGGTATATATAATATAATGACGGACCTGCTGGACACTGTCAGCAGACTCCTAAACTACTAGTATGAAGAAGATAGAAAAAAAACCGTAAAAATGTAGTGCTCTGATTTCAACAGATTGACCACCCGTGAATCCTTGTTAAGCGAATTAAGGGCTCCATCCACAAGTCCCACATGCCTAGCGGAATCGCTCAGTGTTAGCTCCTCCTTCAATGTCTCCAGCTTCTTCTGCAAAAGCCTGATGAGGGGAATGACCTGACTCAGGCTGGCAGTGTCTGAACTGACTTCACGTGTGGCAAGTTCAAAAGGTTGCAGAACCTTGCACAACGTTGAAATCATTCTCCACTGCGCTTGAGACAGGTGCATTCCACCTCCTATATCGTGCTCAGTTGTATAGGCTTGAATGGCCTTTTGCTGCTCCTCCAACCTCTGAAGCATATAGAGGGTTGAATTCCACCTCGTTACCACTTCTTGCTTCAGATGATGGCAGGGCAGGTTCAGGCGTTTTTGGTGTTGCTCCAGTCTTCTGTACGTGGTGCCTGTACGCCGAAAGTGTCCCGCAATTCTTCTGGCCACCGACAGCATCTCTTGCACGCCCCTCTCGTTTTTTAAATAATTCTGCACCACCAAATTCAAGGTATGTGCAAAACATGGGACGTGCTGGAATTTGCCCATATTTAATGCACACACAATATTGCTGGCGTTGTCCGATGCCACAAATCCACAGGAGAGTCCAATTGGGGTAAGCCATTCTGCGATGATCTTCCTCAGTTGCCGTAAGAGGTTTTTAGCTGTGTGCGTATTCTGGAAAGCGGTGATACAAAGCGTAGCCTGCCTAGGAAAGAGTTGGAGTTTGCGAGATGCTGCTACTGGTGCCGCCGCTGCTGTTCTTGTGGCGGGAGTCAATACATCTACCCAGTGGGCTGTCGCAGTCATATAGTCCTGAGTCTGCCCTGCTCCACTTGTCCACATGTCCGTGGTTAAGTGGACATTGGGTACAACTGCATTTTTTAGGACACTGGTGAGTCTTTTTCTGAGGTCTGTGTACATTTTCGGTATCGCCTGCCTAGAGAAATGGAACCTAGATGGTATTTGGTACCGGGGACACAGTACCTCAAACAAGTCTATAGTTGGCTCTGCAGTAATGATGGATACCGGAACCACGTTTTTCACCGCCCAGGATGCCAAGGCCTCAGTTATCCGCTTTGCAGCAGGATGACTGCTGTGATATTTCATCTTCCTCGCAAAGGACTGTTGGACAGTCAATTGCTTGGTGGAAGTAGTAAAAGTGGTCTTACGACTTCCCCTCTGGGATGACCATCGACTCCCAGCAGCAACAACAGCAGCGCCAGCAGCAGTAGGCGTTACACGCAAGGATGCATCGGAGGAATCCCAGGCAGGAGAGGACTCGTCAGAATTGCCAGTGACATGGCCTGCAGGACTATTGGCATTCCTGGGGAAGGAGGAAATTGACACTGAGGGAGTTGGTGGGGTGGTTTGCGTGAGCTTGGTTACAAGAGGAAGGGATTTACTGGTCAGTGGACTGCTTCCGCTGTCGCCCAAAGTTTTTGAACTTGTCACTGACTTATGATGAATGCGCTGCAGGTGACGTATAAGGGAGGATGTTCCGAGGTGGTTAACGTCCTTACCCCTACTTATTACAGCTTGACAAAGGCAACACACGGCTTGACAAATGTTGTCCGCATTTCTGTTGAAATACTTCCACACCGAAGAGCTGATTTTTTTGGTATTTTCACCAGGCATGTCAATGGCCATATTCCTCCCACGGACAACAGGTGTCTCCCCGGGTGCCTGACTTAAACAAACCACCTCACCATCAGAATCCTCCTTGTCAATTTCCTCCCCAGCGCCAGCAACACCCATATCCTCCTCATCCTGGTGTACTTCAACACTGACATCTTCAATCTGACTATCAGGAACTGGACTACGGGTGCTCCTTCCAGCACTTGCAGGGGGCGTGCAAATGGTGGAAGGCGCATGCTCTTCACGTCCAGTGTTGGGAAGGTCAGGCATCGCAACCGACACAATTGGACTCTCCTTGTGGATTTGTGATTTCGAAGAACGCACAGTTCTTTGCTGTGCTTTTGCCAGCTTGTCTTTTCATTTTTCTAGCGAGAGGCTGAGTGCTTCCATCCTCATGTGAAGCTGAACCACTAGCCATGAACATAGGCCAGGGCCTCAGCCGTTCCTTGCCACTCCGTGTGGTAAATGGCATATTGGCAAGTTTACGCTTCTCCTCCGACGATTTTATTTTAGATTTTTGAGTCCTTTTTGTACTGATATTTGGTGTTTTGGATTTTACATGCTCTGTACTATGACATTGGGCATCGGCCTTGGCAGACGACGTTGATGGAATTTCATCGTCTCGGCCATGACTAGTGGCAGCAGCTTCAGCACGAGGTGGAAGTGGATCTTGATCTTTCCCTATTTTTGGAACCTCAACATTTTTGTTCTCCATATTTTAATAGGCACAACTAAAAGGCACCTCAGGTAAACAATGGAGATGGATGGATACTAGTATACTTATGGATGACGAGTGACTGACGACACAGAGGTAGCTACAGCCGTGGACTACCGTACTGCGTCTGCTAGTATAGAGATGATAATGATATAAAAAATATATATATATCACTACTGCAGGTATATATAATATAATGACGGACCAGCTGGACACTGTCAGCAGACTCCTAAACTACTAGTATGAAGAAGATAGAAAAAAAACCCCACCACAGGTAGGTATACAATTATGGACGAGCACTGACGACACAGAGGTAGCTACAGCCGTGGACTACCGTACTGCGTCTGCTAGTATAGAGATGATAATGATATAAAAAATATATATATATCACTACTGCAGGTATATATAATATAATGACGGACCTGCTGGACACTGTCAGCAGACTCCTAAACTACTAGTATGAAGAAGATAGAAAAAAAACCCCCACCACAGGTAGGTATACAATTATGGACGAGCACTGATGACACAGAGGTAGCTACAGCCGTGGACTACCGTACTGCGTCTGCTAGTATAGAGATGATAATGATATAAAATATATATATATATCACTACTGCAGGTATATATAATATAATGACGGACCTGCTGGACACTGTCAGCAGACTCCTAAACTACTAGTATGAAGAAGATAGAAAAAAAAACTCCACCACAGGTAGGTATACAATTATGGACGAGCACTGACGACACAGAGGTAGCTACAGCCGTTGACTACCGTACTGCATCTGCTAGTATAGAGATGATAATGATATAAAAAATATATATATATCACTACTGCAGGTATATATAATATAATGACAGACCTGCTGGACACTGTCAGCAGACTCCTAAACTACTAGTATGAAGAAGATAGAAAAAAAAACCCCACCACAGGTAGGTATACAATTATGGACGAGCACTGACGACACAGAGGTAGCTACAGCCGTGGACTACCGTACTGCGTCTGCTAGTATAGAGATGATAATGATATAAAAAATATATATATATCACTACTGCAGGTATATATAATATAATGACGGACCTGCTGGACACTGTCAGCAGACTCCTAAACTACTAGTATGAAGAAGATAGAAAAAAACCCCCACCACAGGTAGGTATACAATTATGGACGAGCACTGACGACACAGAGGTAGCTACAGCCATGGACTACCATACTGCGTCTGCTAGTATAGAGATGATAATGATATAAAGAATATATATATATATCACTACTGCAGGTATATATAATATAATGACGGACCTGCTGGACACTGTCAGCAGACTCTTAAACTACTAGTATGAAGAAGATAGAAAAAAAACCCCACCACAGGTAGGTATACAATTATGGATGAGCACTGACGACACAGAGGTAGCTACAGCCGTGGACTACCGTACTGCATCTGCTAGTATAGAGATGATAATGATATAAAAAATATATATATATCACTACTGCAGGTATATATAATATAATGACGGACCTGCTGGACACTGTCAGCAGACTCCTAAACTACTAGTATGAAGAAGATAGAAAAAAAAACCCCACCACAGGTAGGTATACAATTATGGATGAGCACTGACGACACAGAGGTAGCTACAGCCATGGACTACTGTACTGCATCTGCTAGTATAGAGATGATAATGATATAAAAAATATATATATATCACTACTGCAGGTATATATAATATAATGACGGACCTGCTGGACACTGTCAGCAGACTCCTAAACTACTAGTATGAAGAAGATAGAAAAAAAAACCCCACCACAGGTAGGTATACAATTATGGACGAGCACTGACGACACAGAGGTAGCTACAGCCGTGGACTACCGTACTGCGTCTGCTAGTATAGAGATGATAATGATATAAAAAATATATATATATCACTACTGCAGGTATATATAATATAATGACGGACCTGCTGGACACTGTCAGCAGACTCCTAAACTACTAGTATGAAGAAGATAGAAAAAAAACCCACCACAGGTAGGTATACAATTATGGACGAGCACTGACGACACAGAGGTAGCTACAGCCGTGGACTACCGTACTGCGTCTGCTAGTATAGAGATGATAATGATATAAAAAATTTATATATATCACTACTGCAGGTATATATAATATAATAACGGACCTGCTGGACACTGTCAGCAGACTCCTAAACTACTAGTATGAAGAAGATAGAAAAAAAAAACCACCACAGGTAGGTATACAATTATGGACGAGCACTGACGACACAGAGGTAGCTACAGCCGTGGACTACCGTACTGCGTCTGCTAGTATAGAGATGATAATGATATAAAAAATATATATATATCACTACTGCAGGTATATATAATATAATGACGGACCTGCTGGACACTGTCAGCAGACTCCTAAACTACTAGTATGAAGAAGATAAAAAAAAACCCCCACCACAGGTAGGTATACAATTATGGACGAGCACTGACGACACAGAGGTAGCTACAGCCGTGGACTACCATACTGCGTCTGCTAGTATAGAGATGATAATGATATAAAAAATATATATATATCACTACTGCAGGTATATATAATATAATGACGGACCTGCTGGACACTGTCAGCAGACTCCTAAACTACTAGTATGAAGAAGATAGAAAAAAAAACCCCACCACAGGTAGGTATACAATTATGGACGAGCACTGACGACACAGAGGAAGCTATAGCCGTGGACTACCATACTGTGTCTGCTAGTATAGAGATGATAATGATATAAAAAAAATATATATATCACTACTGCAGGTATATATAATATAATGACGGACCTGCTGGACACTGTCAGCAGACTCCTAAACTACTAGTATGAAGAAGATAGAAAAAAAAAACCCACCACAGGTAGGTATACAATTATGGACGAGCACTGACGACACAGAGGTAGCTACAGCCGTGGACTACCGTACTGCGTCTGCTAGTATAGAGATGATAATGATATAAAGAATATATATATATCACTACTGCAGGTATATATAATATAATGACGGACCTGCTGGACACTGTCAGCAGACTCCTAAACTACTAGTATGAAGAAGATAGAAAAAAAAACCCCACCACAGGTAGGTATACAATTATGGACGAGCACTGACGACACAGAGGTAGCTACAGCCGTGGACTACCGTACTGCGTCTGCTAGTATAGAGATGATAATGATATAAAAAATATATATATATCACTACTGCAGGTATATATAATATAATAACGGACCTGCTGGACACTGTCAGCAGACTCCTAAACTACTAGTATGAAGAAGATAGAAAAAAAAAACCCCACCACAGGTAGGTATACAATTATGGACGAGCACTGACGACACAGAGGTAGCTACAGCCGTGGACTACCGTACTGCGTCTGCTAGTATAGAGATGATAATGATATAAAAAATATATATTTATCACTACTGCAGGTATATATAATATAATGACGGACCTGCTGGACACTGTCAGCAGACTCCTAAACTACTAGTATGAAGAAGATTAAAAAAAAAACCCCACCACAGGTAGGTATACAATTATGGACGAGCACTGACGACACAGAGGTAGCTGCAGCCGTGGACTACCGTACTGCGTCTGCTAGTATAGAGATGATAATGATATAAAAAAAATATATATATCACTACTGCAGGTATATATAATATAATGACGGACCTGCTGGACACTGTCAGCAGACTCCTAAACTACTAGTATGAAGAAGATAAAAAAAAAACCCCCACCACAGGTAGGTATACAATTATGGACGAGCACTGACGACACAGAGGTAGCTACAGCCGTGGACTACCGTACTGTGTCTGCTAGTATAGAGATGATAATGATATAAAAAATATATATATATCACTACTGCAGGTAAATATAATATAATGACGGACCTGCTGGACACTGTCAGCAGACTCCTAAACTACTAGTATGAAGAAGATAGAAAAAAAAACCCCACCACAGGTAGGTATACAATTATGGACGAGCACTGACGACACAGAGGTAGCTACAGCCGTGGACTACCGTACTGCGTCTGCTAGTATAGAGATGATAATGATATAAAAAATATATATATATCACTACTGCAGGTATATATAATATAATGACGGACCTGCTGGACACTGTCAGCAGACTCCTAAACTACTAGTATGAAGAAGATAGAAAAAAAAACCCCACCACAGGTAGGTATACAATTATGGACGAGCACTGACGACTCAGAGGTAGCTACAGCCGTGGACTACCGTACTGCGTCTGCTAGTATAGAGATGATAATGATATAAAAAATATATATATATCACTACTGCAGGTATATATAATATAATGACGGACCTGCTGGACACTGTCAGCAGACTCCTAAACTACTAGTATGAAGAAGATAGAAAAAAAAACCCCCACCACAGGTAGGTATACAATTATGGACAAGCACTGACGACACAGAGGTAGCTACAGCCGTTGACTACCGTACTGCGTCTGCTAGTATAGAGATGATAATGATATAAAAAATATATATATATCACTACTGCAGGTATATATAATATAATAACGGACCTGCTGGACACTGTCAGCAGACTCCTAAACTACTAGTATGAAGAAGATAGAAAAAAAACCCCCACCACAGGTAGGTATACAATTATGGACGAGCACTGACGACACAGAGGTAGCTACAGCCGTGGACTACCGTACTGCGTCTGCTAGTATAGAGATGATAATGATATAAAAAATATATATATATCACTACTGCAGGTATATATAATATAATGACGGACCTGCTGGACACTGTCAGCAGACTCCTAAACTATTAGTATGAAGAAGATAGAAAAAAACCCCCCACCACAGGTAGGTATACAATTATGGACGAGCACTGACGACACAGAGGTAGCTACAGCCGTGGACTACCGTACTGCGTCTGCTAGTATAGAGATGATAATGATATAAAAAAAATATATATATATATATATATCACTACTGCAGGTATATATAATATAATGACGGACCTGCTGGACACTGTCAGCAGACTCCTAAACTACTAGTTTGAAGAAGATAGAAAAAAAACCCCCACCACAGGTAGGTATACAATTATGGACGAGCACTGACGACACAGAGGTAGCTACAGCCGTGGACTACCGTACTGCGTCTGCTAGTATAGAGATGATAATGATATAAAAATATATATATATCACTACTGCAGGTATATATAATATATTGACGGACCTGCTGGACACTGTCAGCAGACTCCTAAACTACTAGTATGAAGAAGATTAAAAAAAAAACCCCACCACAGGTAGGTATACAATTATGGACGAGCACTGACGACACAGAGGTAGCTGCAGCCGTGGACTACCGTACTGCGTCTGCTAGTATAGAGATGATAATGATATAAAAAATATATATATATCACTACTGCAGGTATATATAATATAATGACGGACCTGCTGGACACTGTCAGCAGACTCCTAAACTACTAGTATGAAGAAGATAGAAAAAAAACCCACCACAGGTAGGTATACAATTATGGACGAGCACTGACGACACAGAGGTAGCTACAGCCGTGGACTACCGTACTGCGTCTGCTAGTATAGAGATGATAATGATATAAAAAATTTATATATATCACTACTGCAGGTATATATAATATAATAACGGACCTGCTGGACACTGTCAGCAGACTCCTAAACTACTAGTATGAAGAAGATAGAAAAAAAAAACCACCACAGGTAGGTATACAATTATGGACGAGCACTGACGACACAGAGGTAGCTACAGCCGTGGACTACCGTACTGCGTCTGCTAGTATAGAGATGATAATGATATAAAAAATATATATATATCACTACTGCAGGTATATATAATATAATGACGGACCTGCTGGACACTGTCAGCAGACTCCTAAACTACTAGTATGAAGAAGATAAAAAAAAAACCCCACCACAGGTAGGTATACAATTATGGACGAGCACTGACGACACAGAGGTAGCTACAGCCGTGGACTACCATACTGCGTCTGCTAGTATAGAGATGATAATGATATAAAAAATATATATATATCACTACTGCAGGTATATATAATATAATGACGGACCTGCTGGACACTGTCAGCAGACTCCTAAACTACTAGTATGAAGAAGATAGAAAAAAAAACCCCACCACAGGTAGGTATACAATTATGGACGAGCACTGACGACACAGAGGAAGCTATAGCCGTGGACTACCATACTGTGTCTGCTAGTATAGAGATGATAATGATATAAAAAAAATATATATATCACTACTGCAGGTATATATAATATTATGACGGACCTGCTGGACACTGTCAGCAGACTCCTAAACTACTAGTATGAAGAAGATAGAAAAAAAAAAACCACCACAGGTAGGTATACAATTATGGACGAGCACTGACGACACAGAGGTAGCTACAGCCGTGGACTACCGTACTGCGTCTGCTAGTATAGAGATGATAATGATATAAAGAATATATATATATCACTACTGCAGGTATATATAATATAATGACGGACCTGCTGGACACTGTCAGCAGACTCCTAAACTACTAGTATGAAGAAGATAGAAAAAAAAACCCCACCACAGGTAGGTATACAATTATGGACGAGCACTGACGACACAGAGGTAGCTACAGCCGTGGACTACCGTACTGCGTCTGCTAGTATAGAGATGATAATGATATAAAAAATATATATATATCACTACTGCAGGTATATATAATATAATAACGGACCTGCTGGACACTGTCAGCAGACTCCTAAACTACTAGTATGAAGAAGATAGAAAAAAAAAACCCCACCACAGGTAGGTATACAATTATGGACGAGCACTGACGACACAGAGGTAGCTACAGCCGTGGACTACCGTACTGCGTCTGCTAGTATAGAGATGATAATGATATAAAAAATATATATTTATCACTACTGCAGGTATATATAATATAATGACGGACCTGCTGGACACTGTCAGCAGACTCCTAAACTACTAGTATGAAGAAGATTTAAAAAAAAACCCCACCACAGGTAGGTATACAATTATGGACGAGCACTGACGACACAGAGGTAGCTGCAGCCGTGGACTACCGTACTGCGTCTGCTAGTATAGAGATGATAATGATATAAAAAAAATATATATATCACTACTGCAGGTATATATAATATAATGACGGACCTGCTGGACACTGTCAGCAGACTCCTAAACTACTAGTATGAAGAAGATAAAAAAAAAAACCCCACCACAGGTAGGTATACAATTATGGACGAGCACTGACGACACAGAGGTAGCTACAGCCGTGGACTACCGTACTGCGTCTGCTAGTATAGAGATGATAATGATATAAAAATATATATATATCACTACTGCAGGTATATATAATATATTGACGGACCTGCTGGACACTGTCAGCAGACTCCTAAACTACTAGTATGAAGAAGATTAAAAAAAAAACCCCACCACAGGTAGGTATACAATTATGGACGAGCACTGACGACACAGAGGTAGCTGCAGCCGTGGACTACCGTACTGCGTCTGCTAGTATAGAGATGATAATGATATAAAAAATATATATATATCACTACTGCAGGTATATATAATATAATGACGGACCTGCTGGACACTGTCAGCAGACTCCTAAACTACTAGTATGAAGAAGATAGAAAAAAAACCCACCACAGGTAGGTATACAATTATGGACGAGCACTGACGACACAGAGGTAGCTACAGCCGTGGACTACCGTACTGCGTCTGCTAGTATAGAGATGATAATGATATAAAAAATTTATATATATCACTACTGCAGGTATATATAATATAATAACGGACCTGCTGGACACTGTCAGCAGACTCCTAAACTACTAGTATGAAGAAGATAGAAAAAAAAAACCACCACAGGTAGGTATACAATTATGGACGAGCACTGACGACACAGAGGTAGCTACAGCCGTGGACTACCGTACTGCGTCTGCTAGTATAGAGATGATAATGATATAAAAAATATATATATATCACTACTGCAGGTATATATAATATAATGACGGACCTGCTGGACACTGTCAGCAGACTCCTAAACTACTAGTATGAAGAAGATAAAAAAAAAACCCCACCACAGGTAGGTATACAATTATGGACGAGCACTGACGACACAGAGGTAGCTACAGCCGTGGACTACCATACTGCGTCTGCTAGTATAGAGATGATAATGATATAAAAAATATATATATATCACTACTGCAGGTATATATAATATAATGACGGACCTGCTGGACACTGTCAGCAGACTCCTAAACTACTAGTATGAAGAAGATAGAAAAAAAACCCCCACCACAGGTAGGTATACAATTATGGACGAGCACTGACGACACAGAGGAAGCTATAGCCGTGGACTACCATACTGTGTCTGCTAGTATAGAGATGATAATGATATAAAAAAAATATATATATCACTACTGCAGGTATATATAATATTATGACGGACCTGCTGGACACTGTCAGCAGACTCCTAAACTACTAGTATGAAGAAGATAGAAAAAAAAAACCCACCACAGGTAGGTATACAATTATGGACGAGCACTGACGACACAGAGGTAGCTACAGCCGTGGACTACCGTACTGCGTCTGCTAGTATAGAGATGATAATGATATAAAGAATATATATATATCACTACTGCAGGTATATATAATATAATGACGGACCTGCTGGACACTGTCAGCAGACTCCTAAACTACTAGTATGAAGAAGATAGAAAAAAAAACCCCACCACAGGTAGGTATACAATTATGGACGAGCACTGACGACACAGAGGTAGCTACAGCCGTGGACTACCGTACTGCGTCTGCTAGTATAGAGATGATAATGATATAAAAAATATATATATATCACTACTGCAGGTATATATAATATAATAACGGACCTGCTGGACACTGTCAGCAGACTCCTAAACTACTAGTATGAAGAAGATAGAAAAAAAAAACCCCACCACAGGTAGGTATACAATTATGGACGAGCACTGACGACACAGAGGTAGCTACAGCCGTGGACTACCGTACTGCGTCTGCTAGTATAGAGATGATAATGATATAAAAAATATATATTTATCACTACTGCAGGTATATATAATATAATGACGGACCTGCTGGACACTGTCAGCAGACTCCTAAACTACTAGTATGAAGAAGATTTAAAAAAAAACCCCACCACAGGTAGGTATACAATTATGGACGAGCACTGACGACACAGAGGTAGCTGCAGCCGTGGACTACCGTACTGCGTCTGCTAGTATAGAGATGATAATGATATAAAAAAAATATATATATCACTACTGCAGGTATATATAATATAATGACGGACCTGCTGGACACTGTCAGCAGACTCCTAAACTACTAGTATGAAGAAGATAAAAAAAAAACCCCCACCACAGGTAGGTATACAATTATGGACGAGCACTGACGACACAGAGGTAGCTACAGCCGTGGACTACCGTACTGTGTCTGCTAGTATAGAGATGATAATGATATAAAAAATATATATATATCACTACTGCAGGTAAATATAATATAATGACGGACCTGCTGGACACTGTCAGCAGACTCCTAAACTACTAGTATGAAGAAGATAGAAAAAAAAACCCCACCACAGGTAGGTATACAATTATGGACGAGCACTGACGACACAGAGGTAGCTACAGCCGTGGACTACCGTACTGCGTCTGCTAGTATAGAGATGATAATGATATAAAAAATATATATATATCACTACTGCAGGTATATATAATATAATGACGGACCTGCTGGACACTGTCAGCAGACTCCTAAACTACTAGTATGAAGAAGATAGAAAAAAAAACCCCACCACAGGTAGGTATACAATTATGGACGAGCACTGACGACTCAGAGGTAGCTACAGCCGTGGACTACCGTACTGCGTCTGCTAGTATAGAGATGATAATGATATAAAAAATATATATATATCACTACTGCAGGTATATATAATATAATGACGGACCTGCTGGACACTGTCAGCAGACTCCTAAACTACTAGTATGAAGAAGATAGAAAAAAAAAACCCCACCACAGGTAGGTATACAATTATGGACAAGCACTGACGACACAGAGGTAGCTACAGCCGTTGACTACCGTACTGCGTCTGCTAGTATAGAGATGATAATGATATAAAAAATATATATATATCACTACTGCAGGTATATATAATATAATAACGGACCTGCTGGACACTGTCAGCAGACTCCTAAACTACTAGTATGAAGAAGATAGAAAAAAAAACCCCACCACAGGTAGGTATACAATTATGGACGAGCACTGACGACACAGAGGTAGCTACAGCCGTGGACTACCGTACTGCGTCTGCTAGTATAGAGATGATAATGATATAAAAAATATATATATATCACTACTGCAGGTATATATAATATAATGACGGACCTGCTGGACACTGTCAGCAGACTCCTAAACTATTAGTATGAAGAAGATAGAAAAAAAACCCCCACCACAGGTAGGTATACAATTATGGACGAGCACTGACGACACAGAGGTAGCTACAGCCGTGGACTACCGTACTGCGTCTGCTAGTATAGAGATGATAATGATATAAAAAAAAAATATATATATATATATATCACTACTGCAGGTATATATAATATAATGACGGACCTGCTGGACACTGTCAGCAGACTCCTAAACTACTAGTATGAAGAAGATAGAAAAAAAAACCCCACCACAGGTAGGTATACAATTATGGACGAGCACTGACGACACAGAGGTAGCTACAGCCGTGGACTACCGTACTGCGTCTGCTAGTATAGAGATGATAATGATATAAAAAATACATATATATCACTACTGCAGGTATATATAATATAATAACGGACCTGCTGGACACTGTCAGCAGACTCCTAAACTACTAGTATGAAGAAGATAGAAAAAAAAAACCCCACCACAGGTAGGTATACAATTATGGACGAGCACTGACGACACAGAGGTAGCTACAGCCGTGGACTACCGTACTGCGTCTGCTAGTATAGAGATGATAATGATATAAAAAATATATATTTATCACTACTGCAGGTATATATAATATAATGACGGACCTGCTGGACACTGTCAGCAGACTCCTAAACTACTAGTATGAAGAAGATTTAAAAAAAAACCCCACCACAGGTAGGTATACAATTATGGACGAGCACTGACGACACAGAGGTAGCTGCAGCCGTGGACTACCGTACTGCGTCTGCTAGTATAGAGATGATAATGATATAAAAAAAATATATATATCACTACTGCAGGTATATATAATATAATGACGGACCTGCTGGACACTGTCAGCAGACTCCTAAACTACTAGTATGAAGAAGATAAAAAAAAAACCCCCACCACAGGTAGGTATACAATTATGGACGAGCACTGACGACACAGAGGTAGCTACAGCCGTGGACTACCGTACTGTGTCTGCTAGTATAGAGATGATAATGATATAAAAAATATATATATATCACTACTGCAGGTAAATATAATATAATGACGGACCTGCTGGACACTGTCAGCAGACTCCTAAACTACTAGTATGAAGAAGATAGAAAAAAAAACCCCACCACAGGTAGGTATACAATTATGGACGAGCACTGACGACACAGAGGTAGCTACAGCCGTGGACTACCGTACTGCGTCTGCTAGTATAGAGATGATAATGATATAAAAAATATATATATATCACTACTGCAGGTATATATAATATAATGACGGACCTGCTGGACACTGTCAGCAGACTCCTAAACTACTAGTATGAAGAAGATAGAAAAAAAAACCCCACCACAGGTAGGTATACAATTATGGACGAGCACTGACGACTCAGAGGTAGCTACAGCCGTGGACTACCGTACTGCGTCTGCTAGTATAGAGATGATAATGATATAAAAAATATATATATATCACTACTGCAGGTATATATAATATAATGACGGACCTGCTGGACACTGTCAGCAGACTCCTAAACTACTAGTATGAAGAAGATAGAAAAAAAAACCCCCACCACAGGTAGGTATACAATTATGGACAAGCACTGACGACACAGAGGTAGCTACAGCCGTTGACTACCGTACTGCGTCTGCTAGTATAGAGATGATAATGATATAAAAAATATATATATATCACTACTGCAGGTATATATAATATAATAACGGACCTGCTGGACACTGTCAGCAGACTCCTAAACTACTAGTATGAAGAAGATAGAAAAAAAAACCCCACCACAGGTAGGTATACAATTATGGACGAGCACTGACGACACAGAGGTAGCTACAGCCGTGGACTACCGTACTGCGTCTGCTAGTATAGAGATGATAATGATATAAAAAATATATATATATCACTACTGCAGGTATATATAATATAATGACGGACCTGCTGGACACTGTCAGCAGACTCCTAAACTATTAGTATGAAGAAGATAGAAAAAAAACCCCCACCACAGGTAGGTATACAATTATGGACGAGCACTGACGACACAGAGGTAGCTACAGCCGTGGACTACCGTACTGCGTCTGCTAGTATAGAGATGATAATGATATAAAAAAAATATATATATATATATATATATCACTACTGCAGGTATATATAATATAATGACGGACCTGCTGGACACTGTCAGCAGACTCCTAAACTACTAGTTTGAAGAAGATAGAAAAAAAAACCCCACCACAGGTAGGTATACAATTATGGACGAGCACTGACGACACAGAGGTAGCTACAGCCGTGGACTACCGTACTGCGTCTGCTAGTATAGAGATGATAATGATATAAAAATATATATATATCACTACTGCAGGTATATATAATATATTGACGGACCTGCTGGACACTGTCAGCAGACTCCTAAACTACTAGTATGAAGAAGATTAAAAAAAAAACCCCACCACAGGTAGGTATACAATTATGGACGAGCACTGACGACACAGAGGTAGCTGCAGCCGTGGACTACCGTACTGCGTCTGCTAGTATAGAGATGATAATGATATAAAAAATATATATATATCACTACTGCAGGTATATATAATATAATGACGGACCTGCTGGACACTGTCAGCAGACTCCTAAACTACTAGTATGAAGAAGATAAAAAAAAAAAACCCCACCACAGGTAGGTATACAATTATGGACGAGCACTGACGACACAGAGGTAGCTACAGCCGTGGACTACCGTACTGCGTCTGCTAGTATAGAGATGATAATGATATAAAAAATATATATATATCACTACTGCAGGTATATATAATATAATGACGGACCTGCTGGACACTGTCAGCAGACTCCTAAACTACTAGTATGAAGAAGATAGAAAAAAAACCCCCCACCACAGGTAGGTATACAATTATGGACGAGCACTGACGACACAGAGGTAGCTACAGCCATGGACTACCGTACTGCGTCTGCTAGTATAGAGATGATAATGATATAAAAAATATATATATATCACTACTGCAGGTATATATAATATAATGACGGACCTGCTGGACACTGTCAGCAGACTCCTAAACTACTAGTATGAAGAAGATAGAAAAAAAAACCCCACCACAGGTAGGTATACAATTATGGACGAGCACTGACGACACAGAGGTAGCTACAGCCGTGGACTACCGTACTGCGTCTGCTAGTATAGAGATGATAATGATATAAAAAATATATATATATCACTACTGCAGGTATATATAATATAATGACGGACCTGCTGGACACTGTCAGCAGACTCCTAAACTACTAGTATGAAGAAGATAGAAAAAAAAACCCCACCACAGGTAGGTATACAATTATGGACGAGCACTGACGACACAGAGGTAGCTACAGCCGTGGACTACCGTACTGCGTCTGCTAGTATAGAGATGATAATGATATAAAAAATATATATATATCACTACTGCAGGTATATATAATATAATGACGGACCTGCTGGACACTGTCAGCAGACTCCTAAACTACTAGTATGAAGAAGATAGAAAAAAACCCCCCACCACAGGTAGGTATACAATTATGGACGAGCACTGACGACACAGAGGTAGCTACAGCCGTGGACTACCGTACTGCGTCTGCTAGTATAGAGATGATAATGATATAAAGAATATATATATATCACTACTGCAGGTATATATAATATAATGACGGACCTGCTGGACACTGTCAGCAGACTCCTAAACTACTAGTATGAAGAAGATAGAAAAAAAAAACCACCACAGGTAGGTATACAATTATGGACGAGCATTGACGACACAGAGGTAGCTACAGCCGTGGACTACCGTACTGCGTCTGCTAGTATAGAGATGATAATGATATAAAAAATATATATATATCACTACTGCAGGTATATATAATATAATGACGGACCTGCTGGACACTGTCAGCAGACTCCTAAACTACTAGTATGAAGAAGATAGAAAAAAAAACCCCACCACAGGTAGGTATACAATTATGGACGAGCACTGACGACACAGAGGTAGCTACAGCCGTGGACTACCGTACTGCGTCTGCTAGTATAGAGATGATAATGATATAAAAAATATATATATATATCACTACTGCAGGTATATATAATATAATAACGGACCTGCTGGACACTGTCAGCAGACTCCTAAACTACTAGTATGAAGAAGATAGAAAAAAAAACCCACCACAGGTAGGTATACAATTATGGACGAGCACTGACGACACAGAGGTAGCTACAGCCGTGGACTACCGTACTGCGTCTGCTAGTATAGAGATGATAATGATATAAAAAATATATATATATCACTACTGCAGGTATATATAATATAATGACGGACCTGCTGGACACTGTCAGCAGACTCCTAAACTACTAGTATGAAGAAGATTAAAAAAAAACCCCACCACAGGTAGGTATACAATTATGGACGAGCACTGACGACACAGGTAGCTACAGCCGTGGACTACCATACTGCGTCTGCTAGTATAGAGATGATAATGATATAAAAAATATATATATATCACTACTGCAGGTATATATAATATAATGACGGACCTGCTGGACACTGTCAGCAGACTCCTAAACTACTAGTATGAAGAAGATAGAAAAAAAAACCCCACCACAGGTAGGTATACAATTATGGACGAGCACTGACGACACAGAGGAAGCTATAGCCGTGGACTACCATACTGTGTCTGCTAGTATAGAGATGATAATGATATAAAAAAATATATATATCACTACTGCAGGTATATATAATATAATGACGGACCTGCTGGACACTGTCAGCAGACTCCTAAACTACTAGTATGAAGAAGATAGAAAAAAAAAACCCACCACAGGTAGGTATACAATTATGGACGAGCACTGACGACACAGAGGTAGCTACAGCCGTGGACTACCGTACTGCGTCTGCTAGTATAGAGATGATAATGATATAAAGAATATATATATATCACTACTGCAGGTATATATAATATAATGACGGACCTGCTGGACACTGTCAGCAGACTCCTAAACTACTAGTATGAAGAAGATAGAAAAAAAAAACCCACCACAGGTAGGTATACAATTATGGACGAGCACTGACGACACAGAGGTAGCTACAGCCGTGGACTACCGTACTGCGTCTGCTAGTATAGAGATGATAATGATATAAAAAATATATATATATCACTACTGCAGGTATATATAATATAATAACGGACCTGCTGGACACTGTCAGCAGACTCCTAAACTACTAGTATGAAGAAGATAGAAAAAAAAACCCCACCACAGGTAGGTATACAATTATGGACGAGCACTGACGACACAGAGGTAGCTACAGCCGTGGACTACCGTACTGCGTCTGCTAGTATAGAGATGATAATGATATAAAAAATATATATTTATCACTACTGCAGGTATATATAATATAATGACGGACCTGCTGGACACTGTCAGCAGACTCCTAAACTACTAGTATGAAGAAGATTTAAAAAAAACCCCCACCACAGGTAGGTATACAATTATGGACGAGCACTGATGACACAGAGGTAGCTGCAGCCGTGGACTACCGTACTGCGTCTGCTAGTATAGAGATGATAATGATATAAAAAAAATATATATATCACTACTGCAGGTATATATAATATAATGACGGACCTGCTGGACACTGTCAGCAGACTCCTAAACTACTAGTATGAAGAAGATAAAAAAAAAACCCCCACCACAGGTAGGTATACAATTATGGACGAGCACTGACGACACAGAGGTAGCTACAGCCGTGGACTACCGTACTGTGTCTGCTAGTATAGAGATGATAATGATATAAAAAATATATATATATCACTACTGCAGGTAAATATAATATAATGACGGACCTGCTGGACACTGTCAGCAGACTCCTAAACTACTAGTATGAAGAAGATAGAAAAAAAAACCCCACCACAGGTAGGTATACAATTATGGACGAGCACTGACGACACAGAGGTAGCTACAGCCGTGGACTACCGTACTGCGTCTGCTAGTATAGAGATGATAATGATATAAAAAATATATATTTATCACTACTGCAGGTATATATAATATAATGACGGACCTGCTGGACACTGTCAGCAGACTCCTAAACTACTAGTATGAAGAAGATAGAAAAAAAAACCCCACCACAGGTAGGTATACAATTATGGACGAGCACTGACGACACAGAGGTAGCTACAGCCGTGGACTACCGTACTGCGTCTGCTAGTATAGAGATGATAATGATATAAAAAATATATATATATCACTACTGCAGGTATATATAATATAATGACGGACCTGCTGGACACTGTCAGCAGACTCCTAAACTACTAGTTTGAAGAAGATAGAAAAAAAAAACCCCACCACAGGTAGGTATACAATTATGGACAAGCACTGACGACACAGAGGTAGCTACAGCCGTTGACTACCGTACTGCGTCTGCTAGTATAGAGATGATAATGATATAAAAAATATATATATATCACTACTGCAGGTATATATAATATAATAACGGACCTGCTGGACACTGTCAGCAGACTCCTAAACTACTAGTATGAAGAAGATAGAAAAAAAAACCCCACCACAGGTAGGTATACAATTATGGACGAGCACTGACGACACAGAGGTAGCTACAGCCGTGGACTACCGTACTGCGTCTGCTAGTATAGAGATGATAATGATATAAAAAATATATATATATCACTACTGCAGGTATATATAATATAATGACGGACCTGCTGGACACTGTCAGCAGACTCCTAAACTATTAGTATGAAGAAGATAGAAAAAAAAACCCCACCACAGGTAGGTATACAATTATGGACGAGCACTGATGACACAGAGGTAGCTACAGCCGTGGACTACCGTACTGCATCTGCTAGTATAGAGATGATAATGATATAAAAAAAAAATATATATATATATATATATATCACTACTGCAGGTATATATAATATAATGACGGACCTGCTGGACACTGTCAGCAGACTCCTAAACTACTAGTATGAAGAAGATAGAAAAAAAAACCCCACCACAGGTAGGTATACAATTATGGACGAGCACTGACGACACAGAGGTAGCTACAGCCGTGGACTACCGTACTGCGTCTGCTAGTATAGAGATGATAATGATATAAAAATATATATATATCACTACTGCAGGTATATATAATATAATGACGGACCTGCTGGACACTGTCAGCAGACTCCTAAACTACTAGTATGAAGAAGATTAAAAAAAAAACCCCACCACAGGTAGGTATACAATTATGGACGAGCACTGACGACACAGAGGTAGCTGCAGCCGTGGACTACCGTACTGCGTCTGCTAGTATAGAGATGATAATGATATAAAAAATATATATATATCACTACTGCAGGTATATATAATATAATGACGGACCTGCTGGACACTGTCAGCAGACTCCTAAACTACTAGTATGAAGAAGATAAAAAAAAAAAACCCCACCACAGGTAGGTATACAATTATGGACGAGCACTGACGACACAGAGGTAGCTACAGCCGTGGACTACCGTACTGCGTCTGCTAGTATAGAGATGATAATGATATAAAAAATATATATATATCACTACTGCAGGTATATATAATATAATGACGGACCTGCTGGACACTGTCAGCAGACTCCTAAACTACTAGTATGAAGAAGATAGAAAAAAAAACCCCCACCACAGGTAGGTATACAATTATGGACGAGCACTGACGACACAGAGGTAGCTACAGCCATGGACTACCGTACTGCGTCTGCTAGTATAGAGATGATAATGATATAAAAAATATATATATATCACTACTGCAGGTATATATAATATAATGACGGACCTGCTGGACACTGTCAGCAGACTCCTAAACTACTAGTATGAAGAAGATAGAAAAAAAACCCCCACCACAGGTAGGTATACAATTATGGACGAGCACTGACGACACAGAGGTAGCTACAGCCGTGGACTACCGTACTGCGTCTGCTAGTATAGAGATGATAATGATATAAAAAATATATATATATCACTACTGCAGGTATATATAATATAATGACGGACCTGCTGGACACTGTCAGCAGACTCCTAAACTACTAGTATGAAGAAGATAGAAAAAAAAACCCCACCACAGGTAGGTATACAATTATGGACGAGCACTGACGACACAGAGGTAGCTACAGCCGTGGACTACCGTACTGCGTCTGCTAGTATAGAGATGATAATGATATAAAAAATATATATATATCACTACTGCAGGTATATATAATATAATGACGGACCTGCTGGACACTGTCAGCAGACTCCTAAACTACTAGTATGAAGAAGATAGAAAAAAAACCCCCACCACAGGTAGGTATACAATTATGGACGAGCACTGACGACACAGAGGTAGCTACAGCCGTGGACTACCGTACTGCGTCTGCTAGTATAGAGATGATAATGATATAAAGAATATATATATATCACTACTGCAGGTATATATAATATAATGACGGACCTGCTGGACACTGTCAGCAGACTCCTAAACTACTAGTATGAAGAAGATAGAAAAAAAAAACCACCACAGGTAGGTATACAATTATGGACGAGCATTGACGACACAGAGGTAGCTACAGCCGTGGACTACCGTACTGCGTCTGCTAGTATAGAGATGATAATGATATAAAAAATATATATATATCACTACTGCAGGTATATATAATATAATGACGGACCTGCTGGACACTGTCAGCAGACTCCTAAACTACTAGTATGAAGAAGATAGAAAAAAAAACCCCACCACAGGTAGGTATACAATTATGGACGAGCACTGACGACACAGAGGTAGCTACAGCCGTGGACTACCGTACTGCGTCTGCTAGTATAGAGATGATAATGATATAAAAAATATATATATATATCACTACTGCAGGTATATATAATATAATAACGGACCTGCTGGACACTGTCAGCAGACTCCTAAACTACTAGTATGAAGAAGATAGAAAAAAAAAACCCCACCACAGGTAGGTATACAATTATGGACGAGCACTGACGACACAGAGGTAGCTACAGCCGTGGACTACCGTACTGCGTCTGCTAGTATAGAGATGATAATGATATAAAAAATATATATTTATCACTACTGCAGGTATATATAATATAATGACGGACCTGCTGGACACTGTCAGCAGACTCCTAAACTACTAGTATGAAGAAGATTAAAAAAAAAACCCCACCACAGGTAGGTATACAATTATGGACGAGCACTGACGACACAGAGGTAGCTGCAGCCGTGGACTACCGTACTGCGTCTGCTAGTATAGAGATGATAATGATATAAAAAATATATATATATATCACTACTGCAGGTATATATAATATAATGACGGACCTGCTGGACACTGTCAGCAGACTCCTAAACTACTAGTATGAAGAAGATAAAAAAAAAACCCCCACCACAGGTAGGTATACAATTATGGACGAGCACTGACGACACAGAGGTAGCTACAGCCGTGGACTACCGTACTGTGTCTGCTAGTATAGAGATGATAATGATATAAAAAATATATATATATCACTACTGCAGGTAAATATAATATAATGACGGACCTGCTGGACACTGTCAGCAGACTCCTAAACTACTAGTATGAAGAAGATAGAAAAAAAAACCCCACCACAGGTAGGTATACAATTATGGACGAGCACTGACGACACAGAGGTAGCTACAGCCGTGGACTACCGTACTGCGTCTGCTAGTATAGAGATGATAATGATATAAAAAATATATATTTATCACTACTGCAGGTATATATAATATAATGACGGACCTGCTGGACACTGTCAGCAGACTCCTAAACTACTAGTATGAAGAAGATAGAAAAAAAAACCCCACCACAGGTAGGTATACAATTATGGACGAGCACTGACGACACAGAGGTAGCTACAGCCGTGGACTACCGTACTGCGTCTGCTAGTATAGAGATGATAATGATATAAAAAATATATATATATCACTACTGCAGGTATATATAATATAATGACGGACCTGCTGGACACTGTCAGCAGACTCCTAAACTACTAGTATGAAGAAGATAAAAAAAAAAACCCACCACAGGTAGGTATACAATTATGGACGAGCACTGACGACACAGAGGTAGCTACAGCCATGGACTACCGTACTGCGTCTGCTAGTATAGAGATGATAATGATATAAAAAATATATATATATCACTACTGCAGGTATATATAATATAATGACGGACCTGCTGGACACTGTCAGCAGACTCCTAAACTATTAGTATGAAGATAGAAAAAAAAACCCCACCACAGGTAGGTATACAATTATGGACGAGCACTGACGACACAGAGGTAGCTACAGCCGTGGACTACCGTACTGCGTCTGCTAGTATAGAGATGATAATGATATAAAAAATATATATATATATATCACTACTGCAGGTATATATAATATAATGACGGACCTGCTGGACACTGTCAGCAGACTCCTAAACTACTAGTATGAAGAAGATAGAAAAAAAAACCCCACCACAGGTAGGTATACAATTATGGACGAGCACTGACGACACAGAGGTAGCTACAGCCGTGGACTACCGTACTGCGTCTGCTAGTTTAGAGATGATAATGATATAAAATATATATATATATATCACTACTGCAGGTATATATAATATAATAACGGACCTGCTGGACACTGTCAGCAGACTCCTAAACTACTAGTATGAAGAAGATAGAAAAAAAAAACCCCACCACAGGTAGGTATACAATTATGGACGAGCACTGACGACACAGAGGTAGCTACAGCCGTGGACTACCGTACTGCGTCTGCTAGTATAGAGATGATAATGATATAAAAAATATATATTTATCACTACTGCAGGTATATATAATATAATGACGGACCTGCTGGACACTGTCAGCAGACTCCTAAACTACTAGTATGAAGAAGATTTAAAAAAAAACCCCACCACAGGTAGGTATACAATTATGGACGAGCACTGACAACACAGAGGTAGCTGCAGCCGTGGACTACCGTACTGCGTCTGCTAGTATAGAGATGATAATGATATAAAAAATATATATATATATCACTACTGCAGGTATATATAATATAATGACGGACCTGCTGGACACTGTCAGCAGACTCCTAAACTACTAGTATGAAGAAGATTAAAAAAAAAACCCCACCACAGGTAGGTATACAATTATGGACGAGCACTGACGACACAGAGGTAGCTACAGCCGTGGACTACCGTACTGTGTCTGCTAGTATAGAGATGATAATGATATAAAAAATATATATATATCACTACTGCAGGTAAATATAATATAATGACGGACCTGCTGGACACTGTCAGCAGACTCCTAAACTACTAGTATGAAGAAGATAGAAAAAAAAACCCCACCACAGGTAGGTATACAATTATGGACGAGCACTGACGACACAGAGGTAGCTACAGCCGTGGACTACCGTACTGCGTCTGCTAGTATAGAGATGATAATGATATAAAAAATATATATATATCACTACTGCAGGTATATATAATATAATGACGGACCTGCTGGACACTGTCAGCAGACTCCTAAACTACTAGTAAGAAGAAGATAGAAAAAAAAAACCCACCACAGGTAGGTATACAATTATGGACGAGCACTGACGACACAGAGGTAGCTACAGCCGTGGACTACCGTACTGCGTCTGCTAGTATAGAGATGATAATGATATAAAAAATATATATATATCACTACTGCAGGTATATATAATATAATGACGGACCTGCTGGACACTGTCAGCAGACTCCTAAACTACTAGTATGAAGAAGATAGAAAAAAAAACCCCCACCACAGGTAGGTATACAATTATGGACAAGCACTGACGACACAGAGGTAGCTACAGCCGTTGACTACCGTACTGCGTCTGCTAGTATAGAGATGATAATGATATAAAAAATATATATATATCACTACTGCAGGTATATATAATATAATAACGGACCTGCTGGACACTGTCAGCAGACTCCTAAACTACTAGTATGAAGAAGATAGAAAAAAAAACCCCACCACAGGTAGGTATACAATTATGGACGAGCACTGACGACACAGAGGTAGCTACAGCCGTGGACTACCGTACTGCGTCTGCTAGTATAGAGATGATAATGATATAAAAAATATATATATATCACTACTGCAGGTATATATAATATAATGACGGACCTGCTGGACACTGTCAGCAGACTCCTAAACTACTAGTATGAAGAAGATAAAAAAAAAAACCCACCACAGGTAGGTATACAATTATGGACGAGCACTGACGACACAGAGGTAGCTACAGCCATGGACTACCGTACTGCGTCTGCTAGTATAGAGATGATAATGATATAAAAAATATATATATATCACTACTGCAGGTATATATAATATAATGACGGACCTGCTGGACACTGTCAGCAGACTCCTAAACTATTAGTATGAAGAAGATAGAAAAAAAAAACCCCACCACAGGTAGGTATACAATTATGGACGAGCACTGACGACACAGAGGTAGCTACAGCCGTGGACTACCGTACTGCGTCTGCTAGTATAGAGATGATAATGATATAAAAAATATATATATATATATCACTACTGCAGGTATATATAATATAATGACGGACCTGCTGGACACTGTCAGCAGACTCCTAAACTACTAGTATGAAGAAGATAGAAAAAAAAACCCCACCACAGGTAGGTATACAATTATGGACGAGCACTGACGACACAGAGGTAGCTACAGCCGTGGACTACCGTACTGCGTCTGCTAGTATAGAGATGATAATGATATAAAAAATATATATATATCACTACTGCAGGTATATATAATATAATGACGGACCTGCTGGACACTGTCAGCAGACTCCTAAACTACTAGTATGAAGAAGATTAAAAAAAAAAACCCACCACAGGTAGGTATACAATTATGGACGAGCACTGACGACACAGAGGTAGCTGCAGCCGTGGACTACCGTACTGCGTCTGCTAGTATAGAGATGATAATGATATAAAAAATATATAAATATATCACTACTGCAGGTATATATAATATAATGACGGACCTGCTGGACACTGTCAGCAGACTCCTAAACTACTAGTATGAAGAAGATAAAAAAAAAAAACCCCACCACAGGTAGGTATACAATTATGGACGAGCACTGACGACACAGAGGTAGCTACAGCCGTGGACTACCGTACTGTGTCTGCTAGTATAGAGATGATAATGATATAAAAAATATATATATATCACTACTGCAGGTATATATAATATAATGACGGACCTGCTGGACACTGTCAGCAGACTCCTAAACTACTAGTATGAAGAAGATAGAAAAAAAAACCCCACCACAGGTAGGTATACAATTATGGACGAGCACTGACGACACAGAGGTAGCTACAGCCGTGGACTACCGTACTGCGTCTGCTAGTATAGAGATGATAATGATATAAAATATATATATATATCACTACTGCAGGTATATATAATATAATGACGGACCTGCTGGACACTGTCAGCAGACTCCTAAACTACTAGTATGAAGAAGATAGAAAAAAAAACCCCCACCACAGGTAGGTATACAATTATGGACGAGCACTGACGACACAGAGGTAGCTACAGCCGTTGACTACCGTACTGCGTCTGCTAGTATAGAGATGATGATATAAAAAATATATATATATCACTACTGCAGGTATATATAATATAATAACGGACCTGCTGGACACTGTCAGCAGACTCCTAAACTACTAGTATGAAGAAGATAGAAAAAAAACCCCCACCACAGGTAGGTATACAATTATGGACGAGCACTGACGACACAGAGGTAGCTACAGCCGTGGACTACCGTACTGCGTCTGCTAGTATAGAGATGATAATGATATAAAATATATATATATATCACTACTGCAGGTATATATAATATAATGACGGACCTGCTGGACACTGTCAGCAGACTCCTAAACTACTAGTATGAAGAAGATAAAAAAAAAAACCCCACCACAGGTAGGTATACAATTATGGACGAGCACTGACGACACAGAGGTAGCTACAGCCATGGACTACCGTACTGCGTCTGCTAGTATAGAGATGATAATGATATAAAAAATATATATATATCACTACTGCAGGTATATATAATATAATGACGGACCTGCTGGACACTGTCAGCAGACTCCTAAACTACTAGTATGAAGAAGATAGAAAAAAAACCCCCACCACAGGTAGGTATACAATTATGGACGAGCACTGACGACACAGAGGTAGCTACAGCCGTGGACTACCGTACTGCGTCTGCTAGTATAGAGATGATAATGATATAAAAAATATATATATATCACTACTGCAGGTATATATAATATAATGACGGACCTGCTGGACACTGTCAGCAGACTCCTAAACTACTAGTATGAAGAAGATAGAAAAAAAACCCCCACCACAGGTAGGTATACAATTATGGACGAGCACTGACGACACAGAGGTAGCTACAGCCGTGGACTACCGTACTGCGTCTGCTAGTATAGAGATGATAATGATATAAAAAATATATATATATCACTACTGCAGGTATATATAATATAATGACGGACCTGCTGGACACTGTCAGCAGACTCCTAAACTACTAGTATGAAGAAGATAGAAAAAAAAACCCCACCACAGGTAGGTATACAATTATGGACGAGCACTGACGACACAGAGGTAGCTACAGCCGTGGACTACCGTACTGCGTCTGCTAGTATAGAGATGATAATGATATAAAAAATGTATATATATATCACTACTGCAGGTATATATAATATAATGACGGACCTGCTGGACACTGTCAGCAGACTCCTAAACTACTAGTATGAAGAAGATAGAAAAAAAACCCCACCACAGGTAGGTATACAATTATGGACGAGCACTGACGACACAGAGGTAGCTACAGCCGTGGACTACCGTACTGCGTCTGCTAGTATAGAGATGATAATGTTATAAAATATATATATATATATATATCACTACTGCAGGTATATATAATATAATGACGGACCTGCTGGACACTGTCAGCAGACTCCTAAACTACTAGTATGAAGAAGATAGAAAAAAAAACCCCACCACAGGTAGGTATACAATTATGGACGAGCACTGACGACACAGAGGTAGCTACAGCCGTGGACTACCGTACTGCGTCTGCTAGTATAGAGATGATAATGATATAAAAAATGTATATATATATCACTACTGCAGGTATATATAATATAATGACGGACCTGCTGGACACTGTCAGCAGACTCCTAAACTACTAGTATGAAGAAGATAGAAAAAAAACCCCCACCACAGGTAGGTATACAATTATGGACGAGCACTGACGACACAGAGGTAGCTACAGCCGTGGACTACCGTACTGCGTCTGCTAGTATAGAGATGATAATTATATAAAAAATATATATATATATCACTACTGCAGGTATATATAATATAATGACGGACCTGCTGGACACTGTCAGCAGACTCCTAAACTACTAGTATGAAGAAGATAGAAAAAAAAACCCCATCACAGGTAGGTATACAATTATGGACGAGCACTGACGACACAGAGGTAGCTACAGCCGTGGACTACCGTACTGCGTCTGCTAGTATAGAGATGATAATGATATAAAAAATATATATATATCACTACTGCAGGTATATATAATATAATGACGGACCTGCTGGACACTGTCAGCAGACTCCTAAACTACTAGTATGAAGAAGATAGAAAAAAAAACCCACTACAGGTAGGTATACAATTATGGACGAGCACTGACGACACAGAGGTAGCCACAGCCGTGGACTACCGTACTGCGTCTGCTAATATAGAAATGATAAAGATGATAGAGATGATCAAAAAAAATATAACACTACTGCAGGTAAATATTTATATAATATAATGAATGACGGACCTGCTGGACACTGTCAGCAGAATGCGTTTATAGAATAAAAAAAAAAAACACCACAGGAGTGTTTAACTTTTTCAGGCAGACAATATACTGGTGGTCACTGGTCAGTCACACTGGCAGCAAAAGTGTGCACTGTACTCCTGCTATAACTGCACCCCAGTCTCCCCCACAATTCAGCTGTGTGAGCCGTGAGCACTCAGCACAATCAGATATACATAGATATATCATGCAGCACACTGAGGCTGAGCACAGATATGGTATGGAGCGTTTTTTTCAGGCAGAGAATGGATTAAAAAAAACTAGCAAAACTCTGCACTGACTATACTCCTCCTAACAGCTCTCCCCAATCCTCCCCACAATAAGCTAAGCAGCAATCAGATCAACTAACTAGTACTAACAGTAACTATAAACGGAGAGGACGCCAGCCACGTCCTCTCCCTATCAATCTCAATGCACGTGTGAAAATGGCGGCGACGCGCGGCTCCTTATATAGAATCCGAGTCTCGCGATAGAATACGAGCCTCGCGAGAATCCGACAGCGGGATGATGACGTTCGGGCGCGCTCGGGTTAGCCGAGCAAGGCGGGAAGATCCGAGTCTGCCTCGGACCCGTGTAAAAAGGCTGAAGTTCGGGGGGGTTCGGATTCCGAGGAACCGAACCCGCTCATCTCTACCCACAACCTATTATACTGGAAGCAGGCACCTTACTAATGGAGCCATTTGCTCCTGTATAGGAAGCATGAGAATTATAACTATATGAAGTTACTTCTCTGACAATTATAAGTAACTCCATCAATAAGGTGCTTGCATCTAGTGTAATAGGTTGTGGGTTCTAATCCTGGGTATGATACTTGCAAAATAAATGTCAGAGAAATAATCAGCATTGTGAGTAACTGAGCAGATCTATGTAGTGTGTGCTTTGGCTACCTGCCTCGTAATAAGTGGGCTCTAGGGTTTGAGTACTAGGAGCTATGTTTGGCACTAGCCTAACACATTGCATTAGCTCAAAGCCTCTACCCCTTCTGTGCAGCATATCAGACGGAGCATTACACTAAAAACTTCAAAACGGATGGAACAAAACTTCTTGGAGGAAAACTGCTGCAGTCGATGTGAAACCAAAGGCTTGAGAGAAGATCTACATAACCTGCTGGACCACGAGCCAAAGCATACAGCAAAAGGCACAATAAAGTTGCTTAAATACAAATACATTCATGTTCTAGAGCAGGGCCAGAATAATATTTGTGTGGGTCCCAGGTCAACTAACTTGTGGGGTCCTCTACCAATAAAATTGTCAAGATGATGTGCTGGAGATGTTACTAAGATGTATAATGTGTAAATACTCCCAGAACTAGTGTGTAGTGCCCCTCACAGGCACACATGGGCTCCTTTCCGAAGTCCCAGTAGCAGTAATCATAGAGGAAATAGCATGGCAGCCATTGTCCTGGTTATTTGCGCATGAGCAGTAGAGATTAGTCTCCAGGTTTATGACGGGTGCCATGTTTCCAGAGACATGCAACTGTGCAGTAGAGATTAGTCTCTGGGTTCATGGCAGGCGCCATGTTTCCGGAGACTTATGACCTAACAGGGAGTCTACTGCGCTGCAGAGGATAGGGCCTGCGTGGAGGCTGCACACGTGCCCTCTCCTCTCTTAAATGATACCTGATGCCCCTAGTCCATATTATGCCACACAGAACCCCCAGTTCACATTATGACACATTGCTCCCTACACTGGGTAATGTATACGTGTGGGGGTCCCAGGGTGACTGCCCGGCCACCCTGTTGTTAATTCAGCAACAATTTGGCAATACCCTGTAGAAACCCAGCCAAATCCCTGTCTTCAATACTGCAGAGAATATGGGAAATGATTTGAAACACGCCATTTTCAGCAATGTATTCCATTCAGTCTGATGCAGAGTGAGCAATATTTCAGAGAAGAATCAGTGAGATGTGCCACATCTGGCTCTCATAGGGAATTAAACAAAAAATAGAAAAGAGGTAGTAATATCTTTTAATAATACTTCGCCATTTTAATCCTTTTTGGGGAAACAATACATTTTAAATACATATCTAATAAAAGTTATATTTTATTAATTTTTAAATAGCACAACATGTCGACCAGTGCACAGTAAATACTACCCCTTTACTATTTTTTGTTTAAGGATGCAAATTGGTGGTAGGTAGCATACCCCTACTACAACAGTATAATTATTAATAAGATATTAGTAGGTGGATCTTGATAAGTACCGGCGCAGTATTCATTTCTAGCATAGGGCCTAATTCAGATCTGATCGCTGATGTGCGTTTTCGCACAGCGGGCGATTAGGTCTGAACTGCGCATGCACCGTCGCATGCCAGAGATGCGATCGGCATCTCTGCCCAGCGATCGCCTCTGCCTGATTGACAGGCAGAGGAGTTCGCTGGGTGTGAGGGGCGGGCCGGCGGCATTGAGCTGCCGTTTTAGGGGTGCGGTCCGGGCAACGCAGGCGTGCCTGGACCATGCAGTGTGGTGGGCCACGGTGGCTGCGTGACATCACACGTAGCCGCTGGCAACGCAGGCATGCCCGGACCAAGCCGGGGGCGGGCCACGGTGGCTGTGTGACGTCTCACGCAGCCACTGCGACCCGGAGAGCGACGGGTAGCTCCCTGTCAGCGTGCAGGAGCTGCGCTGGTATGGAGCTACTCCTCAGGTACAAAAGCATTGCCTCCATGCTTGGCGTCCCCCCCCGCATGCCTGAGTAACTGATCGTAGCCGTGCAAAATTTTGCACGGCTACAATCAGGTCTGAATTAGCCCCACAGTGTCTGGTACGGAATTACCCAGACACACTGGTGTAATTGCAAAAAAATGGGCTTCTGCCAAGCACGGCAACAAGATACTAGATATCAATACTTATTTAATCAGTTATCAATCAATCATGGTCTATTTTTTATGTGTAATTTAAAAAATTACAGCATGTTAGTGCTGTATGTACAGTCACCCCTTATATGTGGCTTACACCAGCAGATGAAGGCACTGTCCGTACTTGACGGTGTTCTGACGCAGCTTGGTGCATGTTTGATTGGTCCAATATTTGAAGTTAGTTCCCTGATTACTAGGGTGGTCCTTGTAGTAAACTATTGATCACTATCCTGGGGTCAGTGAGCATGTAACATACTGCTGTCATGAATGCATCAGCATTTTTTATTCTGGACAATTGCGTTTTCACTCAACAGAATAAGGGGCCTATTCATGAAACAGTGAAAAGAGTAGAGAAGTGAACAAGTGGAGAAGTTGCCCATGACAACCAATCAGTGTTGAGATAACATTTATAAAGTGCATTCTATAAAATTATACGTAGCAGCTGATTGGTTGCCATCGGTAACTTCTTCACTGGCTCACTTCTCTACTCTTTTCACTGCTTTATGAATAGATCCCAAAAGAGATTAAAAATTTTTTTCTTAGCAATGGTTAAGGAGCAGATTTAGGTGGTCATTCCGAGTTGTTCGCTCGCTAGCAGTTTTTAGCAGCCGTGCAAACGCTATGCCGCCACCCACTGGGAGTGTATTTTAGCTTAGCAGAAGTACGAACGAAAAGATCGCAGAGCGGCTACAAAATTATTTTGTGCAGTTTCAGAGTAGCTTCAGACCTACTCAGCGCTTGCGATCACTTCAGACCATTCAGTTCCGGATTTGATGTCACAAACACGCCCTGCGTTCGCCCAGCCACGCCTGCGTTTTTCCGAACACTCCCTGAAAACGGTCAGTTGACACCCAGAAACGCCCTCTTCCTTTCAATCACTCTGCGGCTGCCTGTGCGACTGAAAAGCATCACTAGACCCTGTGTAAAACGACATCGTTCGTTGTAATAGTACGCCACGCGTGCGCATTGCGCTGCATACGCATGCACAGAAGTGCCTTTTTTTGCCTCATCGCTGCACAGCGAACGAATGCAGCTTGCGATCAACTCGGAATGACCCCCTTAATTAGCTGCGGGTTATCCAGACAGGAAAGCCTCAGGGCCGTCTTTTCGTATGGGCTCAATGGGCTCTTGCCCAAGGGCCCCAGGAGTAAAAGGGCCCTAGGATTATAGCTGAGAGTCCCCTCTTTCCAGGGGTACCAGATTTTTGAAAATCGGCCGTGGGGAACCGGAGATATCTGACTTCAAAGCAGTGGTCCCCTTCCAAGCCTGTTAATTGTTCTTCCCAGCCAGATATCTCGGGTTCTATCTGACTTAGAGTTTTCTGAGGATATACTCCAAAAGCTGAGACTCTCCCCTTTCAGTGGACACTGGCAGCTTGTCTCTATTATGCCCACAACCAGAGATATCAGGCTTCAAGCAGCTGGTCCCTGCTACAGCTCCACACGCATAATATGCAGTTTTATATTTTTATTGGTGGATTGCTCTGGCTACTGAAGTCTGATCCCCAAGTCCCCAATATCTCCTGAAAGGTGTGACTCTCTAGTTTTTTTTATCCCATTAAAGCGAAGAAATCTATTTCCCGGAACTGGAGATATCTGCAGTAAAGCAAGCTGCCCTGACCACCGGAAAATTATGAATATTAAGCCCACTCCACTATCCACCCCTCCCCTGTGTATTAAACACCCCCTACCACCCTGGAAGTCATGTACCAGGGCCCCTTCATTCAGCACAATGTCCCCTTCTACAGTTTAGCGTTCTCCTTCTCGCCCCATTTGTGCAGTAAAGGAGTAATTAGCAGAAATTATTTCTCCAGGTCCTACATGCTGAGCGAAAGATAGAACACCCTACCCCACGCAGGATATCAAAGCTGCCGATGATAGCACCCCCTGCCCCTACCGCTGATGGGTGGGTAGGGGCCCCAGTGCATTGCTGTGCCCAGGGGCCTACACTGCTGTTAAGACGGCTCTGGAAAGCCTTGCTTGTTTTTGCTCACCTCCCATAGGGGTGTGAGGAAAAACGCAGACAGTATTTCCTACAGGTACTAACCTGTTACATGCGCAGCCACACATTGTGCAAGGTTCCAACAGAATCTTGCGCTTAATTGAGTCTGCCGCTAAGAAACTACAGGTTACAAGTAAGTCAAGACCAGTGTGATCATGTACTTTGTAGGACAGTCTGGGTTGCTTTGATACTCTCATTTCTGCACAAAGATGTTTCAGCCAAGACATGTTTTATAATTATCTCTTTATTTAGAAAAGTATTGCAACATCAAAATGAACTTGAAGACAAATATAAGTACCGTAGCATAGGGATACAGGGTCAGATGTATTAAGCCTGGAGAAGTGATAAAGTAGTGATAAGTGCAAGGTGATAACGCACCAGCCAATCAACTCCTATCTGTCAATTTGCATATTGGAGATGATTGGCTGGTGCGTTATCACCTTGCACTTATCACTGCTTTATCACTTCTCCCGGCTTAATACATCTGCCCCTCAGTATGATATCCCGGCTGATGGGGATCCCTTTCCACAGCCTAACCCTCCTCCCTTAGTGCCTGACCCTAACCTGCCCCGGTAGTGCCTAACCGTAACCCTCCCTCCCCGAAGCCTAACCCCTATCCGTTTGATAGATAGACAGTGTCTAGTTAGACAGTCAATAGATAGACACCATATATTAGACAGACATTAGGTCGACAGGGTCAAAAGGTCGACAGGTCAAAAGGTCGACATGAAAATGGTCGACATGGTCAAAAGGTCGACATGAAAATGGTCGACATAAAAAAGATAGACACGTTTTTTTTAATGTAACATGTTTTTGGACTATTTCATACTTTCTCTATCCATGTCGGCATAGAGTTGGTTATAAACCTTGTGGCGAGCGCAGCGAGCCACCGCGCCCGAAGCGTGGCGAGCGTATGCCTTTCTACAATTGGGGGTCCCAGATGACAAAACTATCCACACAAACCACAAAAATGCAAAAAACATGGTGTCTACCTTTTTCATGTCGACCATTTTAATGTCGACCTTTGACCCCGTCGACCTTTTGACATGTCGAACTTTTTCATGTCGACCTTTTGACCCTGTCGACCTAATGTCTGTCTAACATATGGGGGTATATTTACTAAAATTCGTATTTTTACGAATGAGGTTAAAGTTCAAACACGAATGACATCGAAAGTGTAAAATTGCAACTTTTTGAATTTATTACGACTAATTTACTAAGCTGTCATATTCTGCATTTTCGAATTTTCCGATGTCGATGTCATTCGTATTTTTTGGCAGTGTTTTACGGGAGTGAATTGTAAAACACTGCCGACATTAACACAATGAATCTCGGCCGGATCTGTGAGATCCGTGCTGGGCTTCATTGTGCACCTTTCGTAAAAAAAAGAACATTGTTAAAATTCAAAACAAAAAAATGCGTGGGGTCCCCCCCCCCCCCTAAACAAAACCAGCCTCGGGCTCTTTGAGCCGGTCCCGGTTCACAAAATATGTGGAAAAAAATGACCGGGGTTCCCCCATATTTCATAAACCAGCACCGGGCTCTGCACCTGGTCCTGGTTCCAAAAATATGGGGGACAAAGAGCGTAGGGGTCCCCCGTATTTTTGAAACCAGCACCAGGCTTCACTAGCCAGGTACATAATGCCACAGCCGGGGGACACTTTTATATTGGTCCCTGCGGCCCTGGCATTACATACCCAACGAGTCACCCCTGGCCGGGGTACCCTGGAGGAGTGGGAACCCCTTAAATCAAGGGGTCCCCCCTCCAGCCACCCAAGGGCCAGGGGTGAAGCCCAAGGCTGTCCCCCCCATCCAAGGGCGGCGGATGGGGGGCTGATAGCCTTTTGTGAAAATGAGAATATTGTTTTAGTAGCAGTACTACAAGTCCCAGCAAGCCTCCCCCACAAGCTAGTACTTGGAGAACCACAAGTACCAGCATGCAGTGTAAAACCGGGCCCGCTGGTACCTGTAGTACTACTACTAAAAAAATACCCCCAAAAAAACAGGACACACACACCGTGAAAGTAAAATTTTATTACATACATGCACACCACCATACATACATACTTACCTATGTTCACACGTGGCTCGGTCCTCTTCTCCATGTAGAATCCTAGGGGTACCTGTGAAAAAAATTATACTCACATAATCCAGGGTATCTTCTTTCCTTTGTATAATCCACGTACTTGGCAAAAAAATAAAACGGAAACCCGACCATGCACTGAAAGGGGTCCCATGTTTACACATGGGAGCTCTTTCCCCGACTGCCAGGACCCCCCCTGACTCCTATCAAAGAGGGTCCCTTCAGCCAATCAGGGAGCGCCACGTCGTGGCACTCTCCTGATTGGCTGTGTGCTCCTGTAGTGTCTGTCAGGCAGCACACGGCACAGATACAATGTAGCGCCTATGCGCTCCACTGTAGCCAATGGTGGGAACTTTGCGGTCAGCAGTTGACCGAAAGTAACCTCACTGCTGACCGCAAAGTTCCCACCATTGGCTACAATGGAGCGCATAGGCGCTACATTATATCTGTGCCGTGTGCTGCCTGACAGACACTACAGGAGCACACAGCCAATCAGGAGAGTGCCACGACGTGGCGCTCCCTGATTGGCTGAAGGGACCCTCTTTGACAGGAGTCAGGGGGGGTCCTGGCAGTCGGGGAAAGGGCTCCCATGTGTAAACATGGGACCCCTTTCAGTGCGTGGTCGGGTTTCCGTTTTTTTTTGCCAAGTACGTGGATTATACAAAGGAAAGAAGATACCCTGGATTATGTGAGTATAATTTTTTTCACAGGTACCCCTAGGATTCTACATGGAGAAGAGGACCGAGCCACGTGTGAACATAGGTAAGTATGTATGCATGGTGGTGTGCATGTATGTAATAAAATTTTACTTTCACGGTGTGTGTGTGTGTGTCCTGTTTTTTTGGGGGTACTTTTTTAGTAGTAGTACTACAGGTACCAGTGGGCCCGGTTTTCCACCGCATGCTGGTACTTGTGGTTCTCCAAGTACCAGCTTGCGGGGGAGGCTTGCTGGGACTTGTAGTACTGCTACTAAAACAATATTCTCATTTTCACAAAAGGCTATCAGCCCCCCATCCGCTGCCCTTGGATGGGGGGACAGCCTCGGGCTTCACCCCTGGCCCTTGGGTGGCTGGAGGGGGGACCCCTTGATTTAAGGGGTTCCCACTCCTCCAGGGTACCCCGGCCAGGGGTGACTAGTTGGGTATGTAATGCCAGGGCCGCAGGGACCAATATAAAAGTGTCCCCCGGCTGTGGCATTATGTACCTGGCTAGTGGAGCCCGGTGCTGGTTTCAAAAATACGGGGGACCCCTACGCTTTTTGTCCCCCGTATTTTTGGAACCAGGACCTGGCGCAGAGCCCGGTGCTGGTTTATGAAATATGGGGGAACCCGGTCATTTTTCCCCACATATTTTGTGAACCAGGACCGGCTCAAAGAGCCCGAGGCTGGCTTTGCTTAGTGGGGGGGACCCCACGCATTTTTGTCCAGCAAATTTAACACAATCCAACCCCTTCCCACTGATAAACATGCACGGATCTCATGGATCCGTGCATGCCTATCAGAACACGGTAAAAAAAAGCAGGTCTGTTTTATTTTAGCTTTTTTTTACGAATTGTATTTTTTCACGGCAGTGTTTGGCTATTGCCGGCAATGTTTGTGAATTACACTTTTTAGTAAATTACCGAGTTCTACCAAATAACAGGCGTATTTGACCGATGGTGTATTCATTCGTAATTTTTTTCTTTGACTTCCAAAAAAATCTGAATGCCCTCATCACTACCGAGATTTGAGTTTAGTAAATTCCCGAGATGACACTTTGAAGAAAAAACACCATCTCGGTCAAAATCGGGAGCTTAGTAAATATACCCCATGGGGGTATATTTACTAAAATTCGTATTTTTCCGAATGAGGTTAAAGTTCAAACACGAATGACATCGAAAGTGTAAAATTGCAACTTTTTGAATTTATTACGACTAATTTACTAAACTGTCGTATTCTGCATTTTCGAATTTTCCGATGTCGATGTCATTCGTATTTTTTGGCAGTGTTTTACGGGAGTTAATTGTAATACACTGCCGACATTAACACAATGAATCTCGGCCGGATCTGTGAGATCCATGCTGGGCTTCATTGTGCACCTTTCGTAAAAAAAAAGAACATTGTTAAAATTTTTAAAAAAAAATGCGTGGGGTGCCCCCCTAAACAAAACCAGCCTCGGGCTCTTTGAGCCGGTCCTGGTTCACAAAATATGTGGGAAAAAATGACCGGGGTTCCCCCATATTTCATAAACCAGCACCGGGCTCTTCGCCTGGTCCTGGTTCCAAAAATACGGGGGACAAAAAGCATAGGGGTCCCCCGTATTTTTGAAACCAGCACCGGGCTCCACTAGCCAGGTACATAATGCCACAGCCGGGGGACACTTTTATATTGGTCCCTGCGGCCCTGGCATTACATACCCAACTAGTCACCCCTGGCTGGGGTACCCTGGAGGAGTGGGAACCCCTTAAATCAAGGGGTCCCCCCCTCCAGCCTCCCAAGGGCCAGGGGTGAAGCCCCAAGGGCGGCGGATGGGGGCTGATAGCCTTTTGTGAAAATGAGAATATTGTTTTTAGTAGCAGTACTACAAGTCCCAGCAAGCCTCCCCCGCAAGCTGGTACTTGGAGAACCACAAGTACCAGCATGCAGTGGAAAACCGGGCCCGCTGGTACCTGTAGTACTACTACTAAAAAAATACCCCCAAAAAAACAGGACACACACACCGTGAAAGTAAAATTTTATTACATACATGCACACCACCATACATACAAACTTACCTATGTTCACACGTGGCTCGGTCCTCTTCTCCATGTAGAATCCTAGGGGTACCTGTGAAAAAAATTATACTCACATAATCCAGGGTATCTTCTTTCCTTTGTATATTCCACGTACTAGGCAAAAAAAAACAAAAAAAAACGGAAAGCCGACCACGCACTGAAAGGGGTCCCATGTTTACACATGGGAGCCCTTTCCCCGACTGCCAGGACCCCCCCTGACTCCTGTCAAAGAGGGTCCCTTCAGCCAATCAGGGAGCGCCACGTCGTGGCACTCTCCTGATTGGCTGTGTGCTCCTGTAGTGTCTGTCAGGCAGCACACGGCACAGATACAATGTAGCGCCTATGCGCTCCATTGTAGCCAATGGTGGGAACTTTGCGGTCAGCGGTTGACCGAAAGTAACCTCACCACTGACCGCAAAGTTCCCACCATTGGCTACAATGGAGCGCATAGGCGCTACATTGTATCTGTGCCGTGTGCTGCCTGACAGACACTACAGGAGCACACAGCCAATCAGGAGAGTGCCACGACGTGGCGCTCCCTGATTGGCTGAAGGGACCCTCTTTGACAGGAGTCAGGGGGGGGTCCTGGCAGTCGGGGAAAGGGCTCCAATGTGTAAACATGGGACCCCTTTCAGTGCGTGGTCGGGTTTCCATTTTTTTTTTTTTTTGCCAAGTACGTGGATTATACAAAGGAAAGAAGATACCCTGGATTATGTGAGTATAATTTTTTTCACAGGTACCCCTAGGATTCTACATGGAGAAGAGGACCGAGCCACGTGTGAACATAGGTAAGTATGTATGTATGGTAGTGTGCATGTATGTAATAAAATTTTACTTTCACGGTGTGTGTGTCCTGTTTTTTTGGGGGTATTTTTTTAGTAGTAGTACTACAGGTACCAGCGGGCCCGGTTTTCCACCGCATGCTGGTACTTGTGGTTCTCCAAGTACCAGCTTGCGGGGGAGGCTTGCTGGGACTTGTAGTACTGCTACTAAAAACAATATTCTCATTTTCACAAAAGGCTATCAGCCCCCCATCTGCCGCCCTTGGATGGGGGGGACAGCCTCGGGCTTCATCCCTGGGCCTTGGGAGGCTGGAGGGGGGGACCCCTTGATTTAAGGGGTTCCCACTCCTCCAGGGTACCCCGGCCAGGGGTGACTAGTTGGGCATGTAATGCCAGGGCCGCAGGGACCAATATAAAAGTGTCCCCCGGCTGTGGCATTATGTACCTGGCTAGTGGAGCCCGGTGCTGGTTTCAAAAATACGGGGGACCCCTACGCTTTTTGTCCCCCGTATTTTTGGAACCAGGACCAGGCGCAGAGCCCGGTGCTGGTTTATGAAATATGGAGGAACCCCGGTCATTTTTTTCCACATATTTTGTGAACCAGGACCGGCTCAAAGAGCCAGAGGCTGGTTTTGCTTAGTGGGGGGGACCCCACGCATTTTTGTCCAGCAAATTTAACACAATCCAACCCCTTCCCACTGATAAACATGCACGGATCTCATGGATCCGTGCATGCCTATCAGAACACGGTAAAAAAAAGCAGGTGTCTGTTTTATTTTAGCTTTTTTTTACGAATTGTATTTTTTCACGGCAGTGTTTGGCTATTGCCGGCAATGTTTATGAATTACACTTTTTAGTAAATTACCGAGTTCTACCAAATAACAGGCGTATTTGACCGATGATGTATTCATTCGTAATTTTTTTCTTTGACTTCCAAAAAAATCTGAATGCCCTCATCACTACCGAGATTTGAGTTTAGTAAATTCCCGAGATGACACTTTGAAGAAAAAACACCATCTCGGTCAAAATCGGGAGCATAGTAAATATACCCCATGGGGGTATATTTACTAAAATTCGTATTTTTCCGAATGAGGTTAAAGTTCAAACACGAATGACATCGAAAGTGTAAAATTGCAACTTTTTGAATTTATTACGACTAATTTACTAAACTGTCGTATTCTGCATTTTTGAATTTTCCGATGTCGATGTCATTCGTATTTTTTGGCAGTGTTTTACGGGAGTGAATTGTAAAACACTGCCGACATTAACACAATGAATCTCGGCCGGATCTGTGAGATCCATGCTGGGCTTCATTGTGCACCTTTCGTAAAAAAAAGAACATTGTTAAAATATTTAAAAAAAAATGCGTGGGGTGCCCCCCTAAACAAAACCAGCCTCGGGCTCTTTGAGCCGGTCCTGGTTCACAAAATATGTGGAAAAAAATGACCGGGGTTCCCCCATATTTCATAAACCAGCACCGGGCTCTGCGCCTGGTCCTGGTTCCAAAAATACGGGGGACAAAAAGCATAGGGGTCCCCCGTATTTTTGAAACCAGCACCGGGCTCCACTAGCCAGGTACATAATGCCACAGCCGGGGGACACTTTTATATTGGTCCCTGCGGCCCTGGCATTACATACCCAACTAGTCACCCCTGGCCGGGGTACACTGGAGGAGTGGGAACCCCTTAAATCAAGGGGTCCCCCCCCCCTCCAGCCACCCAAGGGCCAGGGGTGAAGCCCCAAGGGCGGCGGATGGGGGCTGATAGCCTTTTGTGAAAATGAGAATATTGTTTTTAGTAGCAGTACTACAAGTCCCAGCAAGCCTCCCCCGCAAGCTGGTACATGGAGAACCACAAGTACCAGCATGCAGTGGAAAACCGGGCCCGCTGGTACCTGTAGTACTACTACTAAAAAAAATACCCCCTAAAAAATAGGACACACACACCGTGAAAGTAAAATTTTATTACATACATGCACACCACCATACATACATACTTACCTATGTTCACACGTGGCTCGGTCCTCTTCTCCATGTAGAATCCTAGGGGTACCTGTGAAAAAAATTATACTCACATAATCCAGGGTATCTTCTTTCCTTTGTATAATCCACGTACTTGGCAAAAAAATAAAACGGAAAGCCGACCACGCACTGAAAGGGGTCCCATGTTTACACATGGGAGCCCTTTCCCCGACTGCCAGGACCCCCCCTGACTCCTGTCAAAGAGGGTCCCTTCAGCCAATCAGGGAGCGCCACGTCGTGGCACTCTCCTGATTGGCTGTGTGCTCCTGTAGTGTCTGTCAGGCAGCACACAGCACAGATACAATGTAGCGCCTATGCGCTCCATTGTAGCCAATGGTGGGAACTTTGTGGTCAGCGGTTGACCGAAAGTAACCTCACCGCTGACCGCAAAGTTCCCACCATTGGCTACAATGGAGCGCATAGGCGCTACATTGTATCTGTGCCGTGTGCTGCCTGACAGACACTACAGGAGCACACAGCCAATCAGGAGAGTGCCACGACGTGGCGCTCCCTGATTGGCTGAAGGGACCCTCTTTGACAGGAGTCAGGGGGGGTCCTGGCAGTCGGGGAAAGGGCTCCCATGTGTAAACATGGGACCCCTTTCAGTGCGTGGTCGGGTTTCCGTTTTTTTTTGTGTGCCAAGTACGTGGCTTATACAAAGGAAAGAAGATACCCTGGATTATGTGAGTATAATTTTTTTCACAGGTACCCCTAGGATTCTACATGGAGAAGAGGACCGAGCCACGTGTGAACATAGGTAAGTATGTATGTATGGTGGTGTGCATGTATGTAATAAAATTTTACTTTCACGGTGTGTGTGTCCTGTTTTTTGGGGGGGTATTTTTTTAGTAGTAGTACTACAGGTACCAGCGGACCCGGTTTTCCACCGCATGCTGGTACTTGTGGTTCTCCAAGTACCAGCTTGCGGGGGAGGCTTGCTGGGACTTGTAGTACTGCTACTAAAAACAATATTCTCATTTTCACAAAAGGCTATCAGCCCCCCATCTGCCGCCCTTGGATGGGGGGGACAGCCTCGGGCTTCACCCCTGGCCCTTGGGAGGCTGGAGGGGGGGGACCCCTTGATTTAAGGGGTTCCCACTCCTCCAGGGTACCCCGGCCAGGGGTGACTAGTTGGGTATGTAATGCCAGGGCCGCAGGGACCAATATAAAAGTGTCCCCCGGCTGTGGCATTATGTACCTGGCTAGTGGAGCCCGGTGCTGGTTTCAAAAATACGGGGGACCCCTACGCTTTTTGTCCCCCGTATTTTTGGAACCAGGACCTGGCGCAGAGCCCGGTGCTGGTTTATGAAATATGGAGGAACCCCGGTCATTTTTCCCCACATATTTTGTGAACCAGGACCGGCTCAAAGAGCCAGAGGCTGGTTTTGCTTAGTGGGGGGGGACCCCACGCATTTTTGTCCAGCAAATTTAACACAATCCAACCCCTTCCCACTGATAAACATGCACGGATCTCATGGATCCGTGCATGCCTATCAGAACACGGTAAAAAAAAGCAGGTCTGTTTTATTTTAGCTTTTTTTTACGAATTGTATTTTTTCACGGCAGTGTTTGGCTATTGCCGGCAATGTTTGTGAATTACACTTTTTAGTAAATTACCGAGTTCTACCAAATAACAGGCGTATTTGACCGATGGTGTATTCATTCGTAATTTTTTTCTTTGACTTCCAAAAAAATACGAATGCCCTCATCACTGCCGAGATTTGAGTTTAGTAAATTCCCGAGATGACACTTTGAAGAAAAAAACACCAAATCAGTCAAACTCGGGAGCTTAGTAAATATACCCCCTGGTGTCTATCTATTGACTGTCTAACTAGACACTGTCTCTCTTTCATACCGGAACCAGCCTAACCCCCCCCCCCCCCTCCCCCCCTGCAGCCTAACCCTATCCTCCTCGGGTGGCACCTAAACCTAACACCCTTCCCCCCTCCCGGCCCAAACCCTAACCCATCTGCTATACTTATGGTCGGGTGCTGGCTGTCAGGATTCTGGCATCAGTCTCCTGACCCTGTTGGGATTCCAGCGTCGGCATTCTGTCAGCGTCGGCATTCCGACTGCCGGGATCCCAACAGCAGGCATCTTGACCGCATCCCCTCTAGTATCCAGGAACTAGTGTCACAAGTGTAAGCTACTGTACAGATGATAAGCAAATGAGTGTCGCTTGCAATACAATGTGCTGGATGAGATTTATCAAAACTCGCAGAGAGATAAAGTACCAACCACTCAGCTTCTAAGGCGTGTACACACTAGAGCTATGTGTACCCGGATGATATAGTGGCCGAAGGGTCGACATATCGTATCCGCGGCACACATCAGAACGATGTAATGAAGGCCAAAACGATCTTTCGTTCCTTCCTTCATTAGCCATTACACTGCACGGTGATGCATGCAATATCGTCCTGTTGGTCGTGCAGCATGGCCGACCAGAAGATATCACTAATACAGAGGGAGCGCGCATATTGGCCGTACATTGAACTAACCGGCTGATACGTTGTTCTGATTCAGACAGAAACTACATATTGGGCCAATATCGCGCCATTGTGTACCCAGCTTGACTGTGTTTAAAAAGTGACAGGAGCTGTTTGGTTGGTACTTTGTCTCTCACTGGGGGGAGATGTACTAAGCATTGGTGTGTGATAAGTAGAGATGAGCGCCTGAAATTTTTCGGGTTTTGTGTTTTGGTTTTGGGTTCGGTTCCGCGGCCGTGTTTTGGGTTCGAACGCGTTTTGGCAAAACCTCACCGAATTATTTTTGTCGGATTCGGGTGTGTTTTGGATTCGGGTGTTTTTTTCAAAAAACCCTAAAAAACAGCTTAAATCATAGAATTTGGGGGTAATTTTGATCCCAAAGTATTATTAACCTCAAAAAACATAATTTACACTCATTTTCAGCCTATTCTGAACACATCACACCTCACAATATTATTTTTAGTCCTAAAATTTGCACCGAGGTCGCTGTGTGAGTAAGATAAGCGACCCTAGTGGCCGACACAAACACCGGGCCCATCTAGGAGTGGCACTGCAGTGTCACGCAGGATGTCCCTTCCAAAAAACCCTCCCCAAACAGCACATGACGCAAAGAAAAAAAGAGGCGCAATGAGGTAGCTGTGTGAGTAAGATTAGCGACCCTAGTGGCCGACACAAACACCGGGCCCATCTAGGAGTGGCACTGCAGTGTCACGCAGGATGGCCCTTCCAAAAAACCCTCCCCAAACAGCACATGACGCAAAGAAAAAAAGAGGCGCAATGAGGTAGCTGTGTGAGTAAGATTAGCGACCCTAGTGGCCGACACAAACACCGGGCCCATCTAGGAGTGGCACTGCAGTGTCACGCAGGATGGCCCTTCCAAAAAACCCTCCCCAAACAGCACATGACGCAAAGAAAAAAAGAGGCGCAATGAGGTAGCTGACTGTGTGAGTAAGATTAGCGACCCTAGTGGCCGACACAAACACCGGGCACATCTAGGAGTGGCACTGCAGTGTCACGCAGGATGTCCCTTCCAAAAAACCCTCCCCAAACAGCACATGACGCAAAGAAAAAAAGAGGCGCAATGAGGTAGCTGTGTGAGTAAGATTAGCGACCCTAGTGGCCGACACAAACACCGGGCCCATCTAGGAGTGGCACTGCAGTGTCACGCAGGATGTCCCTTCCAAAAAACCCTCCCCAATCAGCACATGATGCAAAGAAAAAGAAAAGAAAAAAGAGGTGCAAGATGGAATTATCCTTGGGCCCTCCCACCCACCCTTATGTTGTATAAACAAAACAGGACATGCACACTTTAACCAACCCATCATTTCAGTGACAGGGTCTGCCACACGACTGTGACTGATATGACGGGTTGGTTTGGACCCCCCCCAAAAAAGAAGCAATTAATCTCTCCTTGCACAAACTGGCTCTACAGAGGCAAGATGTCCACCTCATCTTCACCCTCCGATATATCACCGTGTACATCCCCCTCCTCACAGATTATCAATTCGTCCCCACTGGAATCCACCATCTCAGCTCCCTGTGTACTTTGTGGAGGCAATTGCTGCTGGTCAATGTCTCCGCGGAGGAATTGATTATAATTCATTTTAATGAACATCATCTTCTCCACATTTTCTGGATGTAACCTCGTACGACGATTGCTGACAAGGTGAGCGGCGGCACTAAACACTCTTTCGGAGTACACACTTGTGGGAGGGCAACTTAGGTAGAATAAAGCCAGTTTGTGCAAGGGCCTCCAAATTGCCTCTTTTTCCTGCCAGTATAAGTACGGACTGTGTGACGTGCCTACTTGGATGCGGTCACTCATATAATCCTCCACCATTCTATCAATGTTGAGAGAATCATATGCAGTGACAGTAGACGACATGTCCGTAATCGTTGTCAGGTCCTTCAGTCCGGACCAGATGTCAGCATCAGCAGTCGCTCCAGACTGCCCTGCATCACCGCCAGCGGGTGGGCTCGGAATTCTGAGCCTTTTCCTCGCACCCCCAGTTGCGGGAGAATGTGAAGGAGGAGATGTTGACAGGTCGCGTTCCGCTTGACTTGACAATTTTGTCACCAGCAGGTCTTTCAACCCCAGCAGACCTGTGTCTGCCGGAAAGAGAGATCCAAGGTAGGCTTTAAATCTAGGATCGAGCACGGTGGCCAAAATGTAGTGCTCTGATTTCAACAGATTGACCACCCGTGAATCCTTGTTAAGCGAATTAAGGGCTGCATCCACAAGTCCCACATGCCTAGCGGAATCGCTCCGTGTTAGCTCCTTCTTCAATGCCTCCAGCTTCTTCTGCAAAAGCCTGATGAGGGGAATGACCTGACTCAGGCTGGCAGTGTCTGAACTGACTTCACGTGTGGCAAGTTCAAAGGGCATCAGAACCTTGCACAACGTTGAAATCATTCTCCACTGCACTTGAGACAGGTGCATTCCATCTCCTATATCGTGCTCAATTGTATAGGCTTGAATGGCCTTTTGCTGCTCCTCCAACCTCTGAAGCATATAGAGGGTTGAATTCCACCTCGTTACCACTTCTTGCTTCAGATGATGGCAGGGCAGGTTCAGTAGTTTTTGGTGGTGCTCCAGTCTTCTGTACGTGGTGCCTGTACGCCGAAAGTGTCCCGCAATTTTTCTGGCCACCGACAGCATCTCTTGCACGCCCCTGTCGTTTTTTAAAAAATTCTGCACCACCAAATTCAAGGTATGTGCAAAACATGGGACGTGCTGGAATTTGCCCATATTTAATGCACACACAATATTGCTGGCGTTGTCCGATGCCACAAATCCACAGGAGAGTCCAATTGGGGTAAGCCATTCCGCGATGATCTTCCTCAGTTGCCGTAAGAGGTTTTCAGCTGTGTGCGTATTCTGGAAAGCGGTGATACAAAGCGTAGCCTGCCTAGGAAAGAGTTGGCGTTTGCGAGATGCTGCTACTGGTGCCGCCGCTGCTGTTCTTGCGGCGGGAGTCCATACATCTACCCAGTGGGCTGTCACAGTCATATAGTCCTGACCCTGCCCTGCTCCACTTGTCCACATGTCCGTGGTTAAGTGGACATTGGGTACAACTGCATTTTTTAGGACACTGGTGAGTCTTTTTCTGACGTCCGTGTACATTCTCGGTATCGCCTGCCTAGAGAAGTGGAACCTAGATGGTATTTGGTAACGGGGGCACACTGCCTCAATAAATTGTCTAGTTCCCTGTGAACTAACGGCGGATACCGGACGCACGTCTAACACCAACATAGTTGTCAAGGACTCAGTTATCCGCTTTGCAGTAGGATGACTGCTGTGATATTTCATCTTCCTCGCAAAGGACTGTTGAACAGTCAATTGCTTACTGGAAGTAGTACAAGTGGGCTTACGACTTCCCCTCTGGGATGACCATCGACTCCCAGCGGCAACAACAGCAGCGCCAGCAGCAGTAGGCGTTACACGCAAGGATGCATCGGAGGAATCCCAGGCAGGAAAGGACTCGTCAGACTTGCCAGTGACATGGCCTGCAGGACTATTGGCATTCCTGGGGAAGGAGGAAATTGACACTGAGGGAGTTGGTGGGGTGGTTTGCGTGAGCTTGGTTACAAGAGGAAGGGATTTACTGGTCAGTGGACTGCTTCCGCTGTCACCCAAAGTTTTTGAACTTGTCACTGACTTATTATGAATGCGCTGCAGGTGACGTATAAGGGAGGATGTTCCGAGGTGGTTAACGTCCTTACCCCTACTTATTACAGCTTGACAAAGGGAACACACGGCTTGACACCTGTTGTCCGCATTTCTGGTGAAATACCTCCACACCGAAGAGCTGATTTTTTTGGTATTTTCACCTGGCATGTCAACGGCCATATTCCTCCCACGGACAACAGGTGTCTCCCCGGGTGCCTGACTTAAACAAACCACCTCACCATCAGAATCCTCCTGGTCAATTTCCTCCCCAGCGCCAGCAACACCCATATCCTCCTCATCCTGGTGTACTTCAACACTGACATCTTCAATCTGACTATCAGGAACTGGACTGCGGGTGCTCCTTCCAGCACTTGCAGGGGGCATGCAAATAGTGGAAGGCGCATGCTCTTCACGTCCAGTGTTGGGAAGGTCAGGCATCGCAAACGACACAATTGGACTCTCCTTGTGGATTTGGGATTTCAAAGAGCGCACAGTTCTTTGCGGTGCTTTTGCCAGCTTGAGTCTTTTCAGTTTTCTAGCGAGAGGCTGAGTGCTTCCATCCTCATGTGAAGCTGAACCACTAGCCATGAACATAGGCCAGGGCCTCAGCCGTTCCTTGCCACTCCGTGTGGTAAATGGCATATTGGCAAGTTTACGCTTCTCCTCCGACAATTTTATTTTAGGTTTTGGAGTCCTTTTTTTTCTGATATTTGGTGTTTTGGATTTGACATGCTCTGTACTATGACATTGGGCATCGGCCTTGGCAGACGACGTTGCTGGCATTTCATCGTCTCGGCCATGACTAGTGGCAGCAGCTTCAGCACGAGGTGGAAGTGGATCTTGATCTTTCCCTAATTTTGGAACCTCAACTTTTTTGTTCTCCATATTTTATAGGCAGAACTAAAAGGCACCTCAGGTAAACAATGGAGATGGATGGATTGGATAGTTTACTAGTATACAATTATGGACGGACTGCCACGGTTAGGTGGTATAAAAAAACCACGGTTAGGTGGTATATATTATAATAATAATACAATTATGGATGGACGGACTGCCTGCCGACTGCCGACACAGAGGTAGCCACAGCCGTGAACTACCGCACTGTACACTGGTTGATAAAGAGATAGTAGTATACTCGTAACAACTAGTATGACACTATGACGACGGTATAAAGAATGGAAAAAAAACCACGGTTAGGTGGTATATATTATAATAATAATACAATTATGGATGGACGGACTGCCTGCCGACTGCCGACACAGAGGTAGCCACAGCCGTGAACTACCGCACTGTACACTGGTTGATAAAGAGATAGTAGTATACTCGTAACAACTAGTATGACACTATGACGACGGTATAAAGAATGGAAAAAAAACCACGGTTAGGTGGTATATATTATAATAATAATACAATTATGGATGGACGGACTGCCTGCCGACTGCCGACACAGAGGTAGCCACAGCCGTGAACTACCGCACTGTACACTGGTTGATAAAGAGATAGTAGTATACTCGTAACAACTAGTATGACACTATGACGACGGTATAAAGAATGGAAAAAAAACCACGGTTAGGTGGTATATATTATAATAATAATACAATTATGGATGGACGGACTGCCTGCCGACTGCCGACACAGAGGTAGCCACAGCCGTGAACTACCGCACTGTACACTGGTTGATAAAGAGATAGTAGTATACTCGTAACAACTAGTATGACACTATGACGGTATAAAGAAAGAAAAAAAAATACCACGGTTAGGTGGTATATATTGTAATACAATTATGGATGGACGGACTGCCTGCCGAGTTCCGACTGCCGACACAGAGGTAGCCACAGCCGTGAACTACCGCACTGTACTGTGTCTGCTGCTAATATAGACTGGTTGATAAAGAGATAGTATACAATACATACAACAATGAATATACTACTATACTGGTGGTCAGGCACTGGTCACCACTAGTCACACTGGCAGTGGCACTCCTGCAGCAAAAGTGTGCACTGTTTAATTTTAAATTAATATAATATTATGTACTCCTGGGGGCTCCTGCTATAACAACCTGCAGTGCTCCCCAGTCTCCCCCACAATTATTATAAGCTTTGCCTTTTATACATTGATGTGCAGCACACTGGGCTGAGCTGAGTGCACACAGACTGAGTCACACTGTGTGACTGGCTGCTGCTGTGTATCGTTTTTTTTCAGGCAGAGAACGGATATAGCAGAGAACGGATATATATTAAAATAAATAAAAGTTAACTAACAACAACTGCACTGGTCACTGTGGTAAACTCTGTCTGACTCTGCACAATCTCTCTCTCTCTTCTAATCTAATTTCTAATGGAGAGGACGCCAGCCACGTCCTCTCCCTATCAATCTCAATGCACGTGTGAAAATGGCGGCGACGCGCGGCTCCTTATATAGAATCCGAGTCTCGCGAGAATCCGACAGCGTCATGATGACGTTCGGGCGCGCTCGGGTTAACCGAGCAAGGCGGGAGGATCCGAGTCTGCTCGGACCCGTGAAAAAAACATGAAGTTCGTGCGGGTTCGGTTTCAGAGAAACCGAACCCGCTCATCTCTAGTGATAAGTGGAGAAAGATGAAGTACCAGCCAATCTTCTCCTAACTGTCATGTTACAGGTTGTGTTTGAAAAATGACAGATGGAAGCTGATTGGTTTTCACTTTATCTGTCTCCACTTTATCATTCTCCAAAGCTTAGTACAGCTGCCCCTGTGTTTCCTTGGTCACGGCATGCTGAAGGTGGGGCCCGATTCAGACAGTTGGTTTTTTAAACAAATTGGTCATTTATAGATTTTTTTAAGCACGTCCTAAATAAAGGTCTGTATTTTACAGTGAAGCGGATGTGTGGGCGGCCAGCAAAGGCCAGCTAATGGAGTGCTCTCAAGCAAAACAGTTCTTTGTCTTGCTGCACTTACGCAGTAAATGTATTTATGTAGCAAATGTATTTACTGTGCTACAGTTCTATTTAGGATCAATGACCCTCTTTAAATAGTGAGACATTTCTGTACATAACTCCCCAGAAACTGGGGAAACATTTATAGCTTCCCAGAACATAAGTTTCATTTGAGTTTCTGAGAGTCTGCATAATCCACAGTTACATGAATTGTTGCATCTGTTACCTCTCTAATTAGTTGAGATAGGTATAACTCCCCTGAAATATAGGGGGTCATTCCGACCCGTTCGCACGCAGCGGTTCTTCGCTGCAGTGCGAACGGGTCGGGAAATGCACATGTGCGGCGGACGTAATGCGCACACGTGTCATTGCCTGGCGATGATCGTCGCAGCGGCGATCGCAAGAAGATGGACAGGCGGGAGGCGTTCCGGGGCGGATACTCACCGTTTCCAGCCGTTTTCGGGGAGTGGCAAGAAAAACGTAGGCATGTCCAGGCGAACGGAGGGCGGATGTCTGATGTCAAAGCTGGGACCTCCATCGCTGAATCCGTCGCACAGGGTAAGTAAGTCTAGGGCTAGTCTTGTTTTGTGTGAAACATTTTTAGCATAGCAGGGCTGCACAAGCGATCGCAGCCCTGCTATGCTAAAATACACTCCCCCATAGGCGGAGATTAGTTGATCGCACCAGCAGCAAAAAGTTGCTTGGTGCGATCAACTCGGAATGAGGGCCATTGCTCCCAGTACGTCCTGCAGTGCCATGTTTAGAGAGGTAGGATAGATTCATACAAAACAGGAGTTACATAGTTACATAGTTACATAGTCAGTGAGGTAAGGTTGAAAAGAGGCTAAATGCCCTTAGGGTTCAACCTGTATTCTCTGTTAATCTGTTCATAATGCGCCTGCTGAAGTAATGGTTTAGTACCAATTGACAGCTATGGTTCTAACCACTCCCAGATAATTTAGCGTCAATATGTTAAATGCTATAGTCCTGGATACATTTTCCAGTTAGGAATTTATCCAATCCGTTTTTAAATACATTTACAGAGTCTGCCATTATTATCTTCTCCGGCAGGGAGTTCCAAATCTTTATTGCCCTTAACTAGTGAGTCGGCAATTCCAACAGGACGTCTTTTATTGAGCTGCAATGAACTCTGGATTGAAGATAATGATTAAATGGCATTACATTTGGATAACCACAGAAAAAAGAATTTGGGGTGCAGAAGATGAACAAAGAGAAGACATAACAAAGAGAACACAATTAGCTACAGTTCACACAACAAGGGAGCATTCAGTAGGCAAAAGACACTTAATTGGAATCACATAAGATTATCATTGGAATCACAAATGAACATATTAATTAGAATCACAATTCTGACATGAAACAACTGGAATCATATAATGTGGTCATGAGGAGAGTAATGAAAAATACATTTAGCAATAATCAATACTAACTTTCTAACGTTCCCTAATCAAGGTACAGTATGTCAACCTTCACCGGCAATTAACATTGGATCTTGGGTAGATGTCTACTGTGCTACAGTATGTCACTGGGGAATTGGCTCACAAATGAAAGTGGATAATCCTGGATGATATCACAGTCAATTGCTCACCGTTATATGGAAAGAGGATGTCACTAACGAGGGATGGTAGTGTCCTCTCAACAGATACAATTTACTTAACAATGAGGGTCTTTCCAATGCAGCAAACTCTGTTTCTTTTCCTGCTTACAGGGCTGTACACAAACTTGTCACAACTCAGTCTCTTAAAATAAATGTCTGTATATGCACTGATACCACAACTCAGTTCCACTAAATCTCATGGTCTCTCAATGGGTGTGGTTCGTTTTATCGACAGTGTCTAGGTCGACAATGTTTAGGTCGACCACTATAGGTCGACAGTCACTAGGTCGACATGGATGGAAGGTCGACATGGTTTCTAGGTCGACATGTGCTAGGTCGACAGGTCTAAAGGTCGACATGAGGATTTTTTTTTTGTGTCGTTTTCTTCATAGAGTGACCGGGATCCCAAATTAGTGCACCGCGTCCCCTCGCATGGCTTGCTTCGCTCGCCATGCTTCGGGCATGGTGCCTTCGCTCCGCTACCGCTTCGCTCGGCACACTTTACCGTTCCAATCGTAGTCCACGTGGATCGTTAAGTATGAAAAAATAAAAATAAAAAAAATTTGAAAAACTCATGTCGACCTTTAGACCTGTCGACCTAGCACATGTCGACCTAGAAACCCTGTCGACCTTCCATCCATGTCGACCTAGTGACTGTCGACCTATAGTGGTCGACCTAAACATTGTCGACCTAGACACTGTCGATCTTCAGACCAGATCCCCTCTCAATGTGGTAGAGGGAAGGGTTGCCTCCATAAACTGCTTGCAGTGCTTAGCTAGCAGAATTATGGCGTTGCAGTGTCTAACTTAACAAATGTGGCGTTATGCTGTCGCGCCTTTTACTTTCACAGTTATGGATAAGAGTCCCTTAACCTGGGTATTAAACTTTCCTGAGGCTCTTGTTTGTATACTTTTGTACCCTCTTAAGCAGAAGTGTTCACTTGCTCAGCCAGTCCTTAATGGCTCCTTTTGGTCCCAAGATGGCAGCAGCATCCGTACCAGTCTCCCCAGGCCTGGCGGTGTCTGATCTACGGCTGTGGCAACTCAAAACCCAGTCACCTGGCACTTGTCTCTCCGGCAGCACCCCGCTCCTCCACTCTGCAGCTCTGCTCTCACTGCTTAGCGTCCCATGCCTGTCACTTTGTCTCTCAGCTCCTGCTCAGCTCCGCATGCGGCCAATGTTCCCACACCACCTCCCGCTCTCCACTGCTCCTCCTTCTTCTTCCCACAAGGCTCTCCTCCCAGGCTGCCCCTGTCCAATCAACAGTCTGGACCTTGACCATGTGAACGGACCAGGGTCTCGGCATTAGCTCTTGCTGTGCTGCGCCTTCCCCCTGTGCTGCTGCGGACCTGTGAGTCAGGTTTTAAAGGGGCCTGCACACCATTTGTCGGGGAACCACACTTTCCCTGTTCTCAGGTCCACAGAATACAGTTAAGGACAAAAAGACTATCAGAGATACTGAGAGGGGGGTGGATCGGGATTCAGTTTAACTGGGCCCAAACCTTTCTGTGAGGGCCCTGGCAGGGGGGGGGGGGCAGTTTACGCAGAGATAGAGCAACACCCCCATTTCTGTGTGCACATTCTTAACAGTGGACACTACACTAAGTAGATTATGACCATGCCCCCGTGAATGGCCATGCCCCCTCTCTAGTGCAGGGGCCTATCTGATTTCTTAACGGCCCTGCTGACCATATATTTGAATCATTGCATTCCATACTGTGTTCTTGGGGGTATTGCAATATAATGTAAATATGCTTCACAGGCAGTACCCATGCTTAACTCAGTGATGTGTGAGGTTGGCACCAGCCCTGCTTGCAGTAAAGGTGCTAGTGTACTTCTGTATAGTGATTGGGTGATAACATATGCAATAACGTTTTGATGTTTATTCAGATATATTGCCTCCTAAAGTATTTGAGTATTCCTGTCTAGACCCCCTGGAAAGTGGGAGGGGGTGCTATACTGTGCAGTTTAAGATTTTGAAACAAGAACATAACATAAATATGATGCCCCCTAGGCCAAACATGTGACATCATGATGTCACACTGGTGGGGCAGAGCCACTGGGACCAGGAAGAAGAGGAGTGCCGGAGCGTCCTAAGTATGCTTTGGGTGGCTGCAGGGTGCTATTCCAGGCACACTGCAAGCCAAATGCATGTGCCATGGGGCACTGACCTTGCCATCCCGTAGGCCCTGCGTCCTGGGCAGTAGCATCACGCACACACCTAGTTCCGTCCCTGCTGTGGTCAAAAAGTAATCTGTACACTAATCCCCTACACATACCTGAGGGTGTCATGTTATTACTGGATGCTGATGGGACGTAAAAATGGCAGGGGATGCTCAGGGTTTTCTAGATGGAGAAAGACTGGCGTTGTAGTTCTGGCTTCTTGTGGGTCTTAGGGAAACTAGAGCTGTGCAGCGGGCATTTTTCATGTTTTGTGCTTTGGTTTTGGATTCGGGTCCGCGGTCGTGTTTTGGATTCGGACGCGTTTTGGCAAAACCACCCTTTCGGGTTTTGGATTCGGATGTGTTTTGGATTCGGGTGATTTTTAAAAAAACCTCAAAAACAGCTAGGATCATAGAATTTGGGGGTCATTTTGATCCCATAGTATTATTAACCTCAATAACTATAATTTCCACTCATTTCCAGTCTTTTCTGAACACCTCACAATATTATTTTTAGTCCTAAAATTTGCACCGAGGTCGCTGGATGACTAAGCTAAGTGACCCAAGTGGGCGGCACAAACACCTGGGCTGGCCCATCTAGGCGTGGCACTGCAGTGTCAGACAGGATGGCACTTAAAAAAATAGTTCCCAAACAGCACATGATGCAAAGATAAATAAAAAAGAGGTGCAAGATGGAATTTTCCTTGGGCCCTCCCACCCACCCTTATGTTGTATAATCAGGACATGCACACTTTAACAAACCCATCATTTCAGCGACAGGGTCTGCCACACGACTGTGGCTGAAATGACTGGTTGGTTTGGGCCCCCACCAAAAAAGAAGCAATCAATCTCTCGCACAAACTGGCTCTACAGAGGCAAAATGTCCACCTCATCATCATCCTCCGATTCCTCACCCCTTTCACTGTGTACATCCTTCTCCTCACAGAGTATTAATTCGTCCCCATTGGAATCCACCATCACAGGTCCCTGTGTACTTTCTGGAGGCAATTGCTGGTAAATGTCTCCACGGAGGAATTTATAAATCATTTTGATGAACATCATCTTCTCCACATTTTCTGGAAGTAACCTCCTACGCCGATCGCTGACAAGGTGACCGCCTGAACTAAACACTCTTTCGGAGTACACACTGGAGGGGGGGGAAACTTAGGTAAAATAAAGCCAGTTTGTGCAAGGGCCTCCAAATTGCCTCTTTTTCCTGCCAGTATACATCCGGACTGTCTGACATGCCTACAGTGATGCTGTCACCCAAATAATCCGCCACCATTCATTCAATGGCGACATAATCATATGCAGTGACAGTAGACGACATGTCAGTAATCTTTGGCAGGTCCTTCAGTCCGGACCAGATGTCAGCACTTGCTCCTGACTGCCCTGCATCACCAGGGGGTTGGTTTGGAAATGTTATCCTTTTCCTGGCAGCTCCAGCTGCGGTAGAAAATGAAGGAGGAGCTGTTGGCGGGTCACGTTCTGCTTGACTTGACAATTGTCTCACCAGCAGGTCTTTGAACATCTGCAGACTTGTGTCTGCCGGAAAGAGAGATACAACGTAGGCTTTAAACCTAGGATCGAGCACGGTGGCCAAAATATAGTGCTCTGATTTCAACAGATTGACCACCCGTGAATCCTGGTTAAGCGAATGAAGGGCTCCATCCACAAGTCCCACATGCCTAGCGGAATCGCTCCTTCTTAGCTCTTCCTTCAATCTCTCCAGCTGCTTCTGCAAAAGCCTGATGAGGGGAATGAACTGACTTATGCTGGCAGTGTCTGAACTGACTTCACGTGTGGCAAGTTCAAAGGGTTGGAGAACCTTGCACAACATGGAAATCATTCTCCACTGCACTTGAGTCAGGTGTATTCCCCCTCCTTTGCCTATATCGTAGGCAGATGTATAGGCTTGAATGGCCTTTTGCTGCTCCTCCATCCTCTGAAGCATATAGAGGGTTGAATTCCACCTCGTTACCACCTCTTGTTTCAGGTGATGGCAGGGCATGTTCAGGAGTGTTTACTGGCGCTCCAGTCTTCGGCACGCGGTGGCTGAATGCCGAAAGTGGCCCGCAATTTTTCGGGCCACCAACAGCATCTCCTGCACGCCACTGTCATTTTTCAAAAAATTCTGCACCAACAAATTAATTGTATGTGCAAAACATGGGACGTGCTGGAATTTGTGGTGTTAGTGTATTAGAATGCTTAATATTTGTAGACACTCCCTTACTAATCTGTGTAAGCCTGAATCTTCAGTGATGGTCCCTGGGACCAGGGGGATGCTGGGAAGTGGGTGGTCCAGTGTGCAGTGTGCCTGGAGTTGGTGATGGAATAAAACAGCACAGCAGTGAACTCACATGTCTCTGTGTCCTGATGACTGGATTTACAAACATGAACAAAACATGGTGTCAGAAGAAGTTTAACTTGGACGGCTAGTGCTCTTAGAGTGTGAAAGAATCCTGCAGCAGTCTGTAAGGCTGTGATACTCAGTGTCTGCAAAGCCTGCCGTGTGCTCTTCTCTTCAAACAGTGAGTAACCATTGATAAACTGGCTCCTCCAACCGGCATGCTGATGTCTGGTAACTTGTCTGAAAACTGGAAAAGATTTAAGCAAAGGTTTAATATATATCTTGCTGCATGTGGAGCTGATACAGAGGCTGACAAAACCAATGCATCCATTTTCCTCCATGTGATAGGAGAGGATGTGCTGGACATTTATAATAGTTTTCAGTTTGCTGAGGGGCAGAATATGGTGCTATCTTCTATAATGCAAAAGTTTGAAGATTACTTTGTGCCAAGGAAAAATGGGACATATGAAAGATATAAGTTTTTCACATGTGATCAGAAGTCTGTAGATGGATTTGATCAGTATGTTACAGAGCTGCAATCACTCAGTAAAACCTGTGAGTTATGTGATTTAAAGGATTCACTGATTAGAGATCGTATTGTCTGTGGAATACCTGATAATGGACTCAGAGAGAGAGATTGCTGAGAGAGCAAGACTGAACACTAGACAAGGCAATGACTATGTGTAGATCTGCAGAAATAACTAGATTTCAAGCCAAAACGTTACACAAGGAAGCTGATGTACATGTAGTGCAGAAAACAGAGCCAAGCAAACCTCCATTCTCAAGAATGAAGCAGTCTAAGCCACAGTCTAATAAGGAAATGTGTAGTAGATGTGGAAATGCTCACAATCCTAAAATGTGCTCGGCTTATGGTAAAACCTGCATGAAATGTGGTAGACTTAATCACTTTGCCAAATGCTGTAAAATGAAAAGTGAAACCAAAGTGCATGCTATTAAACAAACAGAGGAATTCTTTGTGGATTGCATTGAACTTTGCAGTGCAGATAAGAAAGAATGGACTGTCCCTTTAACTGTGAACGAGATTGTCATTCCCTTTAAGCTTGATACTGGCGCACGGGTGAATTTAATATCCTTTCAAGACTATAATTTAGAGTAAAACCTAGAATTCATCCAGCCAAAGTGAAAGTTACAGGGTACACTGGGGAGGAAATTCCTGTGAAAGATACATGCTTAGTGACACTGAAATATAAGGGACAACAGTTTAAAACATCTGTTCTGATTGTGGATAAAAAGTGCAACCGATTCTATGTTTAAGTTCCTGTGAGAAACTAAGCTTGCTAAAGAAAGTTTTTATGGTGACATCACAAGTAGACGATGACTGCAAATCGATGTTTACAGAATACAGAGATTTGTTTGAAGGTTTAGGTTGTTTGCCTGGAAAGCATAAAATAAATATAGGCACGCAAGTTTCTTCAGTGATACACCCCTGTAGAAAAGTGCCGTTTGCGCTGAGAGAAAAACTGAAACAAGAGTTAAATCGCATGGAAGCCTTGGGTGTGATACAGAAAGTTGATGAGCCTACTGAATGGGTAAGCTCCTTAATAATTGTTGAAAAGAAAAATGGACAACTCAGAATATGTCTAAACCCCAGAGATTTAAACAAAGCTATTAAACGAGAACATTTCAAACTACCAACCAGAGATGAAATCATGTCGCAATTTGCGGGAGCAAAATGGTTCAGTAAATTGGACGCATCTTCAGGATTCTGGCAAATGAAGCTAGATGAGGCCAGCTCAAAGCTTTGTACATTTAATACACCAGAAGGTCGATACAGATTTCTTTGACTACCATATAGAATATTGTCTGCTCCAGAAGTATATCACAAAAAGATACACATGATTTTTGAACATATTCCAGGTGTTGAAACAATGATGGATGACATTATTGTCTGGGGATCTACAAAGGAAGAACATGATTCTAGATTGAGACAAGTAATGGAACTTGTCAAGAAAGTGAATCTAAAGCTAAACAAGGACAAATGTGAATTTGGCGTGAATACACTTACCTTTGTGGGCGACGTGGTCTCGGATCAAGGTGTAAAACCAGACCCAAGGAAAATATCAGCCATAGTGAACATGGAACGTCCTAACAACAAAGACGACGTCAGAAGATTCCTAGGAATGATTACTTACTTAGGAAAGTTTATTTCTCAACTCTCTGAACGAACAGCCTCTCTTAGATGGTTGTTGGACAAAGATAACGAGTGTATGTGGTCACATGAACAAGAAGAAAGTTGGCAAAACTTGAAACAGATCATTACAGAGCAACCAGTGTTAAAATTCTTTGATCCTGTGAAAAGAATAAGAATTTCAGCAGATGCTTCGCAATTTGGCCTAGGCTCAGTGCTGTTACAAGAACATGAGGATACATGGCAACCAGTAATCTATGCATCAAGAGCACTGACAAGTGCTGAAACAAGGTATGCTCAGATAGAAAAAGAACTTCTACCGATCACATATGCATGTGAGCGATTTCATCAGTTTGTGCATGGTCAAACATTTACAGTGGAAACTGACCACAAGCCATTGGTAGCTATCATGACTAAATCATTACATGACTGTCCCATGAGAATTCAACGAATGCTTATCAGACAACAGAAATATGATGTACACTTGCTGTACTGTCCTGGCAAATACATGTACATTGCTGATACACTTTCTCGTGCTGTGGACAAAAGTGAAGGTTCCAAAAGTCTGATGGATGAAGAGATAGAAGCCTATGTTAATTTTATCATAGCTTCTCTACCAGTGTCTCTTGCAAGACAAGAACAGATTAGGAAAGAAACTGAGACAGATGACACAATGATAGTGTTGAAAGATATCATTCTGAAAGGTTGGCCAGCAGAAAAACATGCGTGCCCGCTGTCTATCCATGATTATTGGATGTACTGCAGTGACCTTACAGTTGTCGATGGTATTATTTACAAAGGCAATAGGTTTGTCATACCTGCACGACTAAGAAAAACTATGCTGTGCAAGATACATGAAGGCCACTTAGGAGAAGAAAAATGTAAGCGGAGAGCACGTGAAGTTATGTATTGGCCAAGAATGAACCAAGACATAGCACAGACTACAGCTACATGTGAATTATGTCTTACGTATAGACCGAAACAACAAGTCGAGCCACTGAGTCCTCACGCAGTGCCAGAGAGACCGTACCAGAAAGTTGGCGCAGATTTTTTTGATTGTAATGGGAAAACGTACATTGTTGTGACTGATTATTACTCTAACTACCCTGAGGTGAAGACACTACATACAACTACTAGTAAAGCCGTAATCAATTGCATGAAGTCAATCTTTGCAAGGCATGGTGTTCCTATGGAAGTGTTCACTGACAATGGTCCTCAGTTTTCCAGTGCTGAATTTAGACAATTTGCTGATGAGTGGGAATTTGTCCATACTACGTCAAGTCCCCACTATCCACGCTCAAATGGGTTGGTGGAAAGTTCAGTAAAAACTGTAAAGAGTCTCATGAAAAAGCTCAAGAAGGTAAAGAAGATTTCTACAAAAGTCTTTTAATCTACCGCAGCACACCTATACAGAATGGACTTTCTCCTGCACAAATGCTGATGGGAAGGAGGATTAGAGCAAATCTCCCGATACATGATGAACTGCTAAATACACATAACTCAGCGTTGGTCAGACTGAGTAAGGAACGTCAACAGGCGAAACAGAAACTGTTCCATGACAAGTGAGCAAAACGCTTATCTGATCTAAAATCGGGTGACCAAGTCCGTCTCAGAGATCACGAGAAAGGTATTTGGGTGCAGAAAGGTATTGTGCAAGCACAAGTAGCACCAAAATCTTATACTATACGTACAGAGCATGGAACGGAAGTAAGAAGAAATCGGGTGGATTTAAGATCTCAACCTAACCATAATGAAGACAACATGACTGAAGAATACCCTTCATCTGACATGTATGATGATCCTCATAATGGTGAACAAACCACGATTCTAGAAAGGCCCAACATGGTAGATGAAACACAGACTGTGTATGAAAGACCCAAAAGGGAAATGCGCAGACTTGAGAGACTCATTGAAATGTCTTAGATGATGTTCTTAATATGACGTTGTTAATTGTTGCATTGAAGCGTACAGGGCTTATCTTTAAAGAAAAGAGGATGTGATGTTAGTGTATTAGAATGCTTAATATTTGTAGACACTCCCTTACTAATCTGTGTAAGCCTGAATCTTCAGTGATGGTCCCTGGGACCAGGGGGATGCTGGGAAGTGGGTGGTCCAGTGTGCAGTGTGCCTGGAGTTGGTGATGGAATAAAACAGCACAGCAGTGAACTCACATGTCTCTGAGTCCTGATGACTGGATTTACAAACATGAACAAAACAGAATTTGCCCACATGTAATGCACGCACAATATTGGTGGCGTTGTCCGATATCACAAATCCCCAGGAGAGTCCAATTGGGGTAAGCCGTTCTGCGATGATGTTCCTCAGTTTCCGTAAGAGGTTGTCAGCTGGGTGCCTCTTATGGAAAGCGGTGATACAAAGCGTTGCCTGCCTAGGAATGAGTTGGCGTTTTCGAGATGCTGCTACTGGTGCCGCCACTGTTGTTGCTGCGGGAGGCAATACATCTACCCAGTGGGCTGTCACAGTCATACAGTCCTGAGTGTGCCCTGCTCCATTTGTCCACATGTCCGTGGTTAAGTGGACAGTGGGTACAACTGCATTTTTTAGGACACTGGTGACACTTTTTCTGATGTCTGTGTACATTCTCGGTATCGCCTGCCTATAGAAGTGGAACCTAGATGGGATTTGGTACCGGGGACACACTACCTCAAGCAATTCTCTAAGTCCCTGTGAACTAACGGTGGATACCGGACGGATGTCTAACACCAACATAGTTGTCAAAGCCTGAGTTATCTGCTTTGCAACAGGATGACCGCTGTGATATTTCATCTTCAGTAGCGGATCTTGCCACGGGCAAGCAGGACTTTTGCCCGGGGCGCCGCCTTCCGGAGGGTGCCGCACCATGGCAAGATCCGCTACTGCAGTGCTGTGCCCCCCGCTGTGTCCCGCTGCCGCTGCGTCCCGCTGTGAAGGGCGTCAGGGAACTAGATGCGTAGCGTCTAGTTTCCCTTCGTGGAGAGGACCTTTGCTGTGCGGTGCGCGATGATGTCATAGTGAACCGCACAGCATTTCAGCTGCGCTACTACTGTACAGGGGGCGTAACTGACCACACCCCCTGTATGAAGCCACACCCATACTACCCACCCGGGGCGCAAAAAGGCCTAGAACCGGCCCTGTTCATCTTTCTCGCAAAGGACTGTTGTACAGTCAATTGCTTAATGGAAGTAGTACAAGTGGTCTTCCGACTTCCCCTCTGGGATGACGATCGACTCCCAGCAGCAACAACAGCAGCGCCAGCAGCAACAGCAGCAGTAGGTGTTCCACTTAAGGATCCATCGGAGGAATCCCAGTTAGGAGAGGACTCGTCAGTCTTGCCAGTGACATGGCCTGCAGGACTATTGGCGTTCCTGTCTAAGGAGGAAATTGACATTGAGGGAGTTGGTGGGGTGGTTTGCAGGAGCTTGGGTACAAGAGGAAAAAGGGATTTAGTTGTCATTGGACTGCTTCCGCTGTTACCCAAAGTTTTTGAACTTGTCAATGACTTCTGATGAATGCGCTCCAGGTGACGTATAAGGGAGGATGTTCCTAGGTGGTTAACGTCCTTACCCCTACTTATTACAGCTTGGCAAAGGCAACACATGGCTTGACACCTGTTGTCCGCATTCCCGTTGAAATAATTCCACACCGAAGAGGTGATGTTTTTTTTGGTATTTTGACCAGGCATGTCAATGGCCATATTCATCCCACAGACAACAGGTGTCTCCCTGGATGCCTGATTTAAACAAACCACCTCACCATCAAAATCCTCATCGTCAATTTCCTTCTCAGCACCAGCAACACCCATATCCTCATCCTGGTGTACTTCAACAGTGACATCTTCAATTTGAATATCAGGAACTGGACTGTGGGTGCTCCTTCCAGCACTTGCAGGGGGCGTGCAAATGGTGGAAGGAGCCACCTCTTCCCGTCCAGTGTTGGGAAGGTCAGGCATCGCACCCGCCGACACAATTGGACCCTCCTTGGGGATTTGTTATTTAGAACGCACAATTCTTTGCTGTGCTTTTGCCAGCTTAACTCTTTTCATTTTTGTAGTGGGAGGATGAGCGCTTCCATCGTCATGTGAAGCTGAACCACTAGTCACGAAGAACATAGGAGAGGCCCTCAGCCGTACCTTGCCACTCCATGTCGTAAATGGCATATTGGCAAGTTTACACTTCTCCTCAGATGATTTTAATTTAGATTTTTGGGTCATTTTACTGAACTTTAGTGTTTTGGATTTTACATGCTCTCTACTATCATATTGGGCATCGGCCTTGGCAGACAACGTTGATGGCATTTCATCGTCTCTGCCATGACTAGTGGCAGCAGCTTCAGCACGAAGTGGAAGTGGATCTTGATCTTTCCCTATTTTACCCTCCAAATTTTTGTTCTCCATTTTTTAATGTGTGGAATTATATGCCAGTAATATATCTGGAATTAGACGGCAGTAATGTCTGGAATTAGATACCACTAGATAGATACCAGCAGCAAGATGCAGCACAAGACACTGAGTACTGACCAGTGATACTGAGCACTGATGATACTACTGAGCAGTGATACTGAGCACTGATGATACTACTGAGCAGTGATACTGAGAACTGACACTGAGCACTGACCAGTGATACTGAGCACTGGTGATACTACTGAGCAGTGATACTGAGCTCTGATGATACTACTGAGCAGTGATACTGAGCACTGATGATACTACTGAGCAGTGATACTGAGAACTGATACTGAGCAGCACAAGACACTGAGCACTGATGATACTACTGAGCAGTAATACTGAGAACTGACACTGAGCAGCACAATGCAGCACAAGACAATGAGCACTGATACTGAGCACTGATGATACTACTGAGAACTGACACTGAGCAGCACGATACAGCACAAGACAATGAGCACTGATACTGAGCACTGATGATACTACTGAGAACTGACACCGAGCAGCACGATGCAGCACAAGACACTGTACAAGTATTAGTAATGTATTACTGAGCAGCACGATGCAGCACAAGACAATGAGCAGTGATACTGAGCACTGATGATACTACTGAGAACTGACACTAAGCAGCACAATGCAGCACAAGACACTGTACTAGTATTAGTGAGCAGCACAAAAGCACTCTGGAATTGTCACCCACCAGATACCACTGTGACTGGAATGATGATGACCGATGCACAGTCACAGGACACTACTACCACAGCACCCTACAGCAGGAAGATGCAGCACAAGACACTGTACTAGTATTACTGAGCAGCACGATGCAGCACAAGACAATGAGCACTGATACGGAGCACTGATACTGAGAACTGACACTGAGAGAACGTACCCACGTCCTCTCTGTACTCACTACAATGCCCGAGTGAAAATGGTGGCGGCGCGCGACTCTTTATATGGAATCCGAAAATCGTGAGAATCCGATAGCTGGATGATGACGTTTTGCCTCGTTTGGGTTTTCCGAGTCAGGAGGGAATAACCGAGCCGGGCTCGGAACCATGTTTGACATGTGGAGTTCGGGGGGGGGGTTCGGTTCTCGGCGAACCAAACCCGCTCATCTCTAAGGGAGACACAGTAAGTCTGCCTCCTGCACTTGTCTATCAGTGGAGATATTCTCGCCCATCTCAGGCAGTCTGCATCTGTAGGGCTCAGCGATCTATCCAGCACGGTGATGCAATCACTAGATTGCTACCTCACAAACCTGAGATCTTGGATTCAATCCGCACTGTGGCCCTAACTGTGTAGAGTTTACATGTTCTCACTGTGTTTTGTGGGTTCCTTTTGGTTGCTTCTGTTTTCTCCCACAATTCCCAAACATACAGGGTAATTGGCTTCTGACAAAAATTAACCCTAGAGTATGTGTGTGTCCATGTGATAGGGAATATAGATTGTAAGCTTCGCTGGGGCAGGGACTGATGTGAGTGATTAATTATGTTTGCTATATAAATAAATACTAGTAATAGTGAAGTGTGTATCTTATCAATGGATATTGGAGGTAGAGAAGCTATTAACTGAGTATTATACCGGGAGGCCTCCAGTCCATGTTGAAAAGGAACAGTACCCTAGAAGTTGCCATCTGAATGAAGGAATATTTTGGATCCATTGCTGGATAATTGGAGATATGACTGGTGGAATATGTGACACGTCATTTCCTGATAACGGCTTGTGAATAATAATATAAGATGCAGTCAGAATGTGGCAGTGATATTAGATAAGGATATGGCAGGGAAGCAAGTCAGTTATTTTTGCACTCCATGTATCTCAACTTTGGGATCAATCTCCAGTTTAATGTGAAGGTAAATCAGGGATGGGGAACCTTCGGCCCTCCAGCTGTTGTTGAGCTACACATACCAGCATGCCTTGCTACAGTTTTGCTATTTGGCCATGCTAAAACTGTTGCAGGGCATGCTGGGATGTGTAGTTCCACAACAGCTGGAGGGCCAAAGGTTCCCCATCCCTGAGGTAAATGATGGAGAGAGATAGGACCAACGCAGGGGTGCCAAGAGCGGAGAGGAGAGCTGGTATAATTTATCCAGGCCTGGGCTTGTTCCAGGGTCACAGAAGGGGCCCAAGACAGTTATTGAAAGGGACAAATACTCACAGCATAGTCTTGTTCTTTTTTTTTTTTAGGTTGTTTGTCCACGCCTCCCAGATTTGACCACACCCCTCAATATAACCTGGGACCCACTGTATGTCCAAACAGCCCTGGACTCATACAACGAGAGAGTGATCTCACTATATGGTTCTATCTCACTAAAACTGACATTAGTATTGTGTGACGTGAGGACCACTGAACTATCCCTTCATTGCTCAATTCACATCATTAATTAACATAAGCATAACATATTCTGTATGCTAGTGCCTAAGCCAGGGTCGTGGGGGGCGGCGACGGTCACACACACCTAGTCCATTTTCAAACCTTCGCTCCCCCTCCTGTCAAAAGATGGGTATACCATTCAACCTGCACCATTATACAGAGACCACCCATGGCAATGTCTGAGGAGCCTGTTTAAACATACTGAACCATTCCTCAGATTTTAAACTTCTGTACAAGAACTTCAAAACCATTCTAAATACATAAATGCGTCCTCACTGGTGGGTTCATCCTCTAGTGACAGGCAATTATGAAACCACTGATGACATCACCTAAAGCCAGTCCCCGTGTAATACAATTAGCATTGTACTGACATCTCTAAATGACTCAGGGATGGAGGTAGCTACCACAATGTAGTTGACTTTACTCTGTAAATTAGGTTTTTGGTAAGCTATCCTGTAATTGCAAATAAGCCCATGCTACAGATCAATGTAATGTCCCAATAATACCATGCCACACATATACTGACATTATTAATTACTATCTTCCAGACCAGCAAATAGCACTTTACGCCCAACACTGCTGGACCACAAGCCTTAGCTTGGCTGGCTGTCAGTATGTGGATATCTTATATTACAGTCCTGAAAAGCAATAGGGATTTTTGTAAGTGAACTAAAACTGCACTGGTTGTATAATGTCATTGTAAATATCATCCATGCATCTGTCATGGCACCTACCATTAGCAAAACGATATATTATTTATATTACACTCTCCCAAAGTTTTCTGAGATGTATCATTGGTGTTTCCATTTTGTGTAGCTAAAGTTTTGCACAGAAAATATTTATATTTACTGATCTACTATTGGTAATTGCAGCGATGCCTTTTGGCTAAGATCAAGTGTAGTACCTGCTCGAGGGAAACACTTGGTGGAGTAACTGTTCTTACACTGGGAGCGTGAGAGGTCCCTAGTGTGGAATTGAGAAACACCTTGTGGAGTACCATGCCGGGGTGTTGCAAGGCCTCTGGTCGAGAGTGGAGAAAAACTGGGCTTAGTATCCGTTGCCTTCTAAGGGGATGAAAAAGGGCCCCTTGCGTGGATCGGGAACGGCCTGGTTTAGTATGTACTCTCATACTGGGGGTTGACCCTGACACAGAGTGGGTATGAAGCTTGGTCTAGCTGGAGGGTCGGGAGCAGCCTGAAGCCCGAGGTTGCTATGTGCCCCTGGTACAGGGAGAGCCAGGGGTGCCTGAAAATGCACTGGTGGTCTGACACACCAAGCACTAGTATGACACTTTGGCACTGAGCACCTCATTTTTCCTGTATGCATCCACTTTCCTTTGCCCTGGCCTTTTGGCTAGGGCAAGGATAATTTTTATTTTTCCCCTGGCCTTCGGGCTGGGACCTATTTATTTATTTATTCACGTGTTTTGCACTTTTTTGCACTACACTGCACTTTTTCATGTTTTTCGTGTGTTTGTCACGTTTTTGGCGGAGTTTAGTTGAGACCCTTATGGGCCACCCTCTCCCCTAGTTGTCGAGGCTCTCTCCTTTTGGAGAGGGCTGGAGACTGCTTTGATCCCCAGGGAGACGCTTCGGCCAACCCTGGGGATACCCGAGGGTCCCTCTGCGCTTCGGCAAGGAGGGGCCCACAGACCCTTTTTCCCCTCAGTAGGCCTTTTGGCTCTGAGGGGTTGGGGAGTAATGGGGCCCTTCTCCTTTTGGAGAGGGTCCAAAGTCCTACGCCCCCAGCACGTTTTGCACAAAACACTGGGTGATGAAGCCACGCACCTCGAGCTTCAAGTAAAAAAAAATAAAAAAATTAAAAAATTGCAGCGATTAGCAACTAACTATATGATCTGATGGGATCAATGCAATCTAATTGGATCTATTTCAACTACCCAAGACCAAATTGCATGGATCGATTGTACTGGACAATAGGATTGGGAAGCACTGGGAATTTTACCTTGCTGGGGTTGTGTAATAATGACTTTACAAATGTACTCTATGGTTTATTGGCCAACCTCATGTTCCCACCTGCTTGAGCAAATCCAAGCCAAACTGATTTGATGTACTTCGAGTTTGATTGACAAGGATCGCAATGTTTGGACAATTTTGTTGAACTTTTTGAGTTGCCTGACTAATTGGGGTCTATTTACTAAGCCTTGGACGGAGATAAAGTGGATGGAGATAAAGGTGGTCATTCCGAGTTGTTCGCTCGCTGCCGTTATTTGCAGAATTGCGATCAGACTGAAAACCAGCAGTTCTGAGCATGCGTATGGGCCGCAGGGCGCACGCGCTAAGTTACTTCACACAAAACGATGCAATTTTACACACGGCCGAGCAACGTTTTTCAGTCGCTCTGCTGATTGGTGAGTGATTGACAGGAAAGGGGTGTTTCTGGGTGGTAACTGAGCGTTTTCCGGGGAGTGTGCTAAAGAACGCAGGCGTGCCAGGCAAAAACGCAGGAGTGGCTGGAGAAATGGGGAAGTGGCTGGCCGAACGCTGGGCGTGTTTGTGACGTCAAACCAGGAACTAAACTGACTGCAGTGATCGCAATCTAGGAGTAGGTCTGGAGCTACTCAGAAACGGCATGAATTTTTTTAGTAGCAATTCTGCTAATCTTTTGATCGCACTTCTGCTAAGCTAAGATACACTCCCAGAGGGCGGCGGCCTAGCGTGTGCACTGCTGCTAAAAGCAGCTATCGAGCGAACAACTCGGAATGAGGGCCAAAGTACCAGCCAATTAGCTCATAACTGCCATTTTTCAAACACAGCCTATGACATGGCAGTTAGGAGCTGGTTGGCTGGAACTTTATCTCCGTCCACTTCACCTATGGCTTAGTACAGTGGTTCTCAAACTCGGTCCTCAGGCCCCACACGGTTCACGTTTTCCAGGTGACCAAGCAGCTGCACTGTGCATCACCAACTGTCACACTTTAAAAATCTACAGGTAACCTGGAAAACACGAACTGTGTGGGGTCCTGAGGATAGAGTTTGAGAACCTTTGGCTTAGTAAATAGACCCCTGAAGCCAGCGGCATTTCTAGAGAGGAGGGGACTCGTGTGCAGACTCTGTGTGTGGGCCCCCTCCTCTCCTGTAGCCGTCACCGCAGCTGCTAGCGCTCTCAGCGCTGAGACTCTGGCACAGTGCCAGAGTCTACAGCGCATGCGCAGGGCTCTGAAAAGTGGGTGCTACGCCATTTTTCTGGAGTCCTGCGCATGTGCTGTAGACTCTGGTACTGTGCCAGAGTCTCTATCGCTCAGTGCTCTAGCAGCGGCGGTGACGGCTACAGGAGAGGAGGGGGCCCACACACAGTCGCTGATGGACGCTGGATAGGTAAGTATAGAAGAAATGGGTGCAGTGTGTGCGGTGGGGGCCCCCTCTGGATCCAGGTGCCCGTGTGCACCGCACACACTGCACCCATTATAGAAACGCCAGTGCCTGAAGCTGGGTACACACCTATACAATCCATGACCCGATATCAGGTGGATGAGCCAACAATTGTATAAGTGTATGCTGTGACGTTGCAGAAGCGTTTGCCAATAAACAGATTATACCGCTCCTTCAGCTGCCGGGAATGGGAGGTCACATCTTAAGGGCTAAAACACACACGCCGGCTTTTGCTGGCCGGGAAAAAGCCGGATGGCTTTTTCCAGTGCCGGTATTGTAGTTAACAGTGTGAGGGGTAGGGTCCTTTCACCCTGCACAGTCCCGGCCCGGCTGCCGGGTTGCAGCCGGAAATATCCACTGGAAGGTCCGGCTGCCGGGCCGGGGCCGCGCCGTCTTTGCAGTCAGTGAACCATGTGTGTGAAGGGGAGCTTTCACACACAACGGTTTTTTTCCAATCCGTGTCTAATGCTGCACATGCGCACAGCATTACACACGGCTCAAAGCCATTGTGTGTGAGAGACTCTGCCGGATGGCAAAAAGCCGGACGAAGTTTGTCCGGCTTTTTGCCATCCGGGAGAAACCGGCGCGTGTGATACAGCCCTAAGGAGATGTATCTCAGCAATGACTTCCATGCAATTTTCCTGCAATCTGGATGGGAGCTTCCCAGGAGGCCTGCAATTGCGATTTCATACTTCAGTGTATTTTTACATGTGATTTATCTCAGGCAATCTAATGTTATTAAACCTATTTCCATGCAATTAAGAGAAATCTCATGTGAGCCATGTGTGATCTGAGATTGCGATGGGTGATTCACGGGAGCGCGCAATCGCAAGAAAAGTACATGCAATTTGACATTTTTCACGCTATCCATCTCAGGAACTCATCGCATTTGCACGAAAACGTGCAATATCGCACTAGTGTATGGGGCCCTTAACTGATGAATATTTGTTGGACCGACCTCCCGATCCCCTTGAAGCCCGGACACACTGAGCTAGATCTAGCACAGTGTGTACTGGACTGCAAGGAGGCTGACAGCAGGCCCAGCTGGGGGGACACTGTTCTGCTGATTGGGAACATTAACCTGATCAGCAGTACCCAGTTTAACTGGGAAATAAATAAATGGAGATAAAACATTAACATTGTCCTTTTATTTTGGAAACATGGATTGCAGGACACTATCATGTAAAAGCATTAGGGGCAGCATGTAATGAAGTCCGAGTTCAGCGGCCCGTTCGGGTTGCCAGCTGAGCTCTGACGTTTTTTTAAAGGAGCAGTCATTTGCAAGGCTAAACCACTCCTTGTAAATGATCGCCCCTTTAAAAAAACGTTCTTGTTTGCCGGCAACCTGAATGGGCCGCTGAATTCGGAATTCATTACATACAGCCCATTGTGTTGATTCACATTCGTAATGAGTCATGATTGATATTTATTGAAACACTTTTAACACCTGAACAATTTATTAAGGGGAATCAATGTTAGTTATCAGGTTCCTTTCATCATGTCACTCACTGGCCAACGTCATCTGTAAAAATGGGGACACATGGAGCTAAGAAGTGTTGGGCTACTGTTCCAGCACTGAGTTACACACAGGATGAGCTGAGCAAATGGCAGTGCTAGAAATAAGATGGCTATATACAGCACAGGAATAAAAATCTATGGGGTACTCACAAGAAGAGTTTTGTTCTGCAGATATATGAAAACTGATGCACACTGCAGTTAAATGGTGCAATGGCCAGAGATGTAGCTAGGCACCATGGTGCCCGGAGCAAGAGTATGTTTTGTGGCCCCCCTCCCTTGTACTGAATTTGGTGCCTAGCCAACATGTGGTGGAATGTTACATTTGAAAAGAAAGAATATTTAAAAATCCTAAGTCAGGGGCTGGCTGTGCAAGGTGGCATGGTGCCATCTGCTCACTGGGCCAGTGTAATTTAAGTGTTCCAGGGCCATTTTTGCATTGCATTCCCTGTGAAAAGCTGGGCCACTTGCTTGAGTCTGCCCCCCTGGCTGAAAGTTGGCAGCCAGTCCCTGGGGCGGGGTTCTAGACCTTGTGGAGCTCAGGGAAGAAGCGTCCTTTGGGTGCCCCCCATGTTTAAAATAGGTTCAGTGCATGCCGAAGGTGCATGGCTTCATTGGGAAAGTGCGTGGCCACAGAATAGTACCAATTCACATTACTCCACAGTGTAGTGTCCATTATTCACATTACACCACACAGTAGTACCCCTTATACACGTTATACAACACTCTAGGGCAGCGCACTCTCTAACTTTTTTGGCGCCCGGAGCTTGCGCTCCACTGGTGCCACCCTCGCTACACCCCTGGCAATGACCAATACTAATTAGTCAGTCGTTTGCTTTCATTTCCAAAACACTGCTAGAAAAATAACAGACTTTGGACCGGATTCAAATCATATCGCACCCACTATCTCCTCTTTAAAGTGACGGGAGATAGAAGGGCGATATTCAAATGTACTTTGTTATTGTGCTGATCGCGCTAATTACAGTCTGGTTTAGGTGCGTCAAGCACCTATACCCGACTAAACAAATGGGCACCATCGTGAAGAGACAAAGACTTTTTAGTTGAAACGCGTTGGTGGTTAAGGAGGGGCACCCCGATACCCAGGAGATCAGCCCTTCGGAGTGTGGGAGTCCGGAGTTACCGCACCCCAGGTCTGTGTTTTCTTTACAACTACCTCCCAGTATTGGGATGCTTTATTCCATTGTATACATGGTGACTCACGTTTGACATTTTTTATATGAAAAAGTTTTTAAGATTTTAAAATTGTTTACAATAAATGGACACATTATCATGAAACCTTCTCCTTTGTGAGGGTTTGTGTATCCTGTGGCCTCGGCGATAGTACAGAAGAGGGGAAACAGGAAGTGATCCATTAAAGAAACCTTGATGTGCCTGTGTAACATCTGCAGAACGTGAGTCTGGGGTACGCATTACCCCCATACTACTAATACCTCTGAAAGATACCTTTAAAGGAATATTCTGTTTATATCTATGTAAGTTTGGTACGTTCCAGATTAAACGTCACCTCTTCATTTCTCACACACCTTTCTGATAACCACATATCGAACGTATTACACCATTGGGGTCTCTACACCCTTCTGTTCTTCTCCTTTGTGAGGATTCATGTATCCTGTGGCCTCGGCAAGAGCACGGAAGATGGGGAACAGAAAATGATCCACTAAAGAAACCTTGATGTGCCTGTGTAACATATGCAGAACGTGAGTTTGGGGTACGCATCACCCCTTTATCATTAGTACCTTTGAAAGATACCTTTATAGGAATAATTTACTTATATTTATGTAAGTTGGGTACGTTCCTGATAAAACATCGACTTCTCATTTCTCATACACCATTCTGATAACTATATATCGAACGTAATACACCATTGGGGTCTCCACACCCTTCTGTTCTTCTCTGTTTTATGAGTGGCGACTGAAAAGGGGAAGAAGATTGAGGGAACCCACCACACACAAGGAGGAGAAAGATACCTTTATGAACACTTTACGCACGGTGTACATGTGAGTACGGTGCGTACCCATAGGGAGTCTTCCTACTACACGACTTATATCTATCAACCATCACCCTGCATAGATTTACATACACCTCTCTGCCTGAATCATTGGAACTGTTGGTAGCTGTCCTACCTTGTGTTTGATACTTTATTACAGTCTTGTGAAAAATCACTACTATTTTGTATCCTAGAATTTGTGGATAGCGCAGTAGAAGGCGAACTCTTGTATTGTTTGTGATTATTCTTTGGAGATAGAGTGACATCTCCCTGAACGCCTTCACCGCAGCTGTCTGTGGGCGCAGTAGATACTCACCCTTGTGTCGTGAAGAGACCTGTTTGGGTGCCCAAATGGGTAAGTACACGCATTTCAGCTCGCTACCTCCGGGGGTAGCGAGATGAAATTAAGTTGTCACGCCCGTCTGCAGTAACATTAGAATACCGCCGGTAGGGGAGCTGTAGGGGGCGGGAGGGGGACAAAACATTTGAATCCGGCCCTTTGACTTTTACACAAATTTTGCTACAACCTCTTTTCACAAATGTACCATTTGGGGCTCAGTCTAAACTGTGAGCAAAGCAAAGAAAAGAAAAAAAAGCAAGTATTGTTACCCGGTGAACATTCCGTGATGCAATGTAAGGGGTGCAAATGCATTTTTTGTTTTTTACATGCAGGGTAAGTACTACTAATTTTGCATGTAGCCCACATATACTGGACTGCTTTATTTTTACACTGCAATTTAAATTTGAATTATGACACATCCCACCGAAAATCTAAGCTCTCTCCACATGTATCATCTGACCCACCTGCAGGGCATCATGGTTTTGCCAAGGCACACAGTTATACCCCTTTTCCACTGCTGCAATAACCCAGGTTATTGCTGGGTTAACTCGGTTTACTGCTCAATGGAGAAGGATTAACAAAGGAGCCAGTGACCGGGGAATCCAACTCAGCTAGTTTGTAGGGTTGATTCCAGCCAGGTAAGAACCTGGGTCGCGGTGCAGTGTAAACAGCTAAACTCGGTCGATGCAACACAGCATAGGAAGACCTGGTACTGGAGATGATGTCATCTCCCGGTTCCGGCACTGCACACGTATCCAGTGATGTTGCTGACTCTGCAGTAAGCTGGGTCCTGCCGCCTGTTTGAAAGGGGTCTCACCTGGGTTTCATCTAAAATGGGTATAACTTGCACTTTTTTTCATTACTCCAAACTCAGAATCAGCCTCTGTGTCCAGATATAAATACAGTTCTTATGTCATTGACACACGAAGGTTACGTGACAGAAGCACAATGGTACGCTCTGACTTTTACATGAGTAGAGAAGTAGCTGTTAGTGAATTGTTACACTGCATTCAATATGGGAGGACATATTATAAGTTGAAACAACTGTTCGGAAGCAATGCTGTGTGTAGAATGAATTATATTAAGCTTCATTGATTTGAATGCCTTACACAGAATGAATTATACACTGCTCAAAAAAATAAAGGGAACACTAAAATAACTAGAGATGAGCGGGTTCGGTTTCTCTGAATCCGAACCCGCCCGAACTTCATGTTTTTTTACACGGGTCCGAGCGACTCGGATCTTCCCGCCTTGCTCGGTTAACCCGAGCGCGCCCGAACGTCATCATCACGCTGTCGGATTCTCGCGAGGCTCGGATTCTATCGCGAGACTCGGATTCTATATAAGGAGCCGCGCGTCGCGGCCATTTTCACACGTGCATTGAGATTGATAGGGAGAGGACGTGGCTGGCGTCCTCTCCGTTTAGAAATTAAAATAGATAGGAGAGTGAGAGTGAGACACTTCATTTACTTACTGGAGCTTAGGAGGAGTTATACTAGTGACTGATGACCAGTGACCTGACCACCAGTGCAGTTTTATAATTTATTATTATTTAATAATCCGTTCTGTTCTTGTTCTCTGCCTGAAAAAAACGATACACAGTGACTCAGTCACACTCACATACCATATCTGTGCTCAGCCCAGTGTGCTGCATCATCTATGTATAATATCTGACTGTGCTCACACAGCTTAATTGTGGGGGAGACTGGGGAGCAGTTATAGGTTATAGCAGGAGCCAGGAGTACATATTAAACAGTGCACACTTTTGCTGCCAGAGTGCCACTGCCAGTGTGACTGACCACTGACCACTGTGACCAGTGACCTGACCACACTGACCACCAGTATAGTATATATATTGTGATTGAATGTCTGCCTGAAAAAGTACACTCGTCGTGTGACTTGTGTGGTGTTTTTTTATTCTATAAAAATTAAAAAACTCATTCTGCTGACAGACAGTGTCCAGCAGGTCCGTCATTATATAATATATACCTGTCCGGCTGCAGTAGTGATATATATATATTTTTTATATCATTATTTATCATCCAGTCTATACTAGCAGCAGACACAGTACGGTAGTTCACGGCTGTAGCTACCTCTGTGTCGGCACTCGGCAGTCCATCCATAATTGTATACCACCTACCCGTGGTTTTTTTTTTCTTTCTTCTTTATACATACTACATCTCATTATCATCCAGTCTATATTAGCAGCAGACACAGTACAGTACGGTAGTCCACGGCTGTAGCTATCTCTGTGTCGGCACTCGGCAGTCCATCCATAATTGTATACCACCTACCCGTGGGTTTTTTTTTCTTTCTTCTTTATACATACTACATCTCATTATCATCCAGTCTATATTAGCAGCAGACACAGTACAGTACAGTAGTCCACGGCTGTAGCTACCTCTGTGTCGGCACTCGGCAGTCCATCCATAATTGTATACCACCTACCCGTGTTTTTTTTTTTCTTTCTTCTTTATACATACTACATCTCATTATCAACCAGTCTATATTAGCAGCAGACACAGTACGGTAGTTCACGGCTGTAGCTACCTCTGTGTCGGCACTCGGCAGTCCATCCATAAGTATACTAGTATCCATCCATCTCCATTGTTTACCTGAGGTGCCTTTTAGTTGTGCCTATTAAAATATGGAGAACAAAAATGTTGAGGTTCCAAAATTAGGGAAAGATCAAGATCCACTTCCACCTCGTGCTGAAGCTGCTGCCACTAGTCATGGCCGAGACGATGAAATGCCAGCAACGTCGTCTGCCAAGGCCGATGCCCAATGTCATAGTACAGAGCATGTAAAAATTTTTGGAAGGGCCATCCTGCGTGACACTGCAGTGCCACTCCTAGATGGGCCCGGTGTTTGTGTCGGCCACTAGGGTCGCTTATCTTACTCACACAGCTACCTCATTGCGCCTCTTTTTTTCTTTGCGTCATGTGCTGTTTGGGGAGTGTTTTTTGGAAGGGCCATCCTGCGTGACACTGCAGTGCCACTCCTAGATGGGCCCGGTGTTTGTGTCGGCCACTAGGGTCGCTTATCTTACTCACACAGCTACCTCATTGCGCCTCTTTTTTTCTTTGCGTCATGTGCTGTTTGGGGAGTGTTTTTTGGAAGGGCCATCCTGCGTGACACTGCAGTGCCACTCCTAGATGGGCCAGGTGTTTGTGTCGGCCACTAGGGTCGCTTATCTTACTCACACAGCTACCTCATTGCGCCTCTTTTTTTCTTTGCGTCATGTGCTGTTTGGGGAGTGTTTTTTGGAAGGGCCATCCTGCGTGACACTGCAGTGCCACTCCTAGATGGGCCCGGTGTTTGTGTCGGCCACTAGGGTCGCTTATCTTACTCACACAGCTACCTCATTGCGCCTCTTTTTTTCTTTGCGTCATGTGCTGTTTGGGGAGTGTTTTTTGGAAGGGCCATCCTGCGTGACACTGCAGTGCCACTCCTAGATGGGCCCGGTGTTTGTGTCGGCCACTAGGGTCGCTTAGCTTAGTCAACCAGCGACCTCATTGCGCCTCTTTTTTTCTTTGCGTCATGTGCTGTTTGGGGAGTGTTTTTTGGAAGGGCCATCCTGCGTGACACTGCAGTGCCACTCCTAGATGGGCCCGGTGTTTGTGTCGGCCACTAGGGTCGCTTATCTTACTCACACAGCTACCTCATTGCGCCTCTTTTTTTCTTTGCGTCATGTGCTGTTTGGGGAGTGTTTTTTGGAAGGGCCATCCTGCGTGACACTGCAGTGCCACTCCTAGATGGGCCCGGTGTTTGTGTCGGCCACTAGGGTCGCTTAGCTTAGTCATCCAGCGACCTCGGTGCAAATTTTAGGACTAAAAATAATATTGTGAGGTGTGAGGTATTCAGAATAGACTGAAAATGAGTGGAAATTATGTTTTTTGAGGTTAATAATACTTTGGGATCAAAATGACCCCCAAATTCTATGATTTAAGCTGTTTTTTAGTGTTTTTTGAAAAAAACACCCGAATCCAAAACACACCCGAATCCGACAAAAAAAATTCGGTTAGGTTTTGCCAAAACGCGTTCGAACCCAAAACACGGCCGCGGAACCGAACCCAAAACCAAAACACAAAACCCGAAAAATTTCCGGCGCTCATCTCTAAAAATAACACATCCTAGATCTGAATGAATGAAATATTCTTATTAAATACTTTGTTCTTTACATAGTTGAATGTGCTGGAAATCAAATGTATTAACCCATGGAGGTCTGGATTTGGAGTCACACTCAAAATTAAAGTGGAAAAACACACTACAGGCTGATCCAACTTTGATGTAATGTCCTTAAAACAAGTCAAAATGAGGTTCAGTAGTGTGTGTGGCCTCCGCGTGCCTGTATGACCTCCCTACAACTCACACAAGTGGCTCAGGTAGTGCAGCTCATCCAGGATGGCACATCAATGCGCAGGGCCGGCTCCAGGCCTACTAGCACCCTGAGCGAGAAAATTTGAAAGCGCCCCCTCTCATACTCTATGCGCGCGCCGAAGGCGCGCGCGCTCCTGGAAAAGTGGGCGTGGTCTACTGGGAAAGTGGGCGGAGCCTCACAACTTCATATTATCAAACTATAAATAAATATATTTTCACAATTAGCAGCATTAAACATAACAGCTACAGTAGTGTTCCTTACACACGTCTCCAGTATAGTGCCAGCTACACAATGTCTACAGTAGTGCAGTGCCAGATAGACATGATATGCCCCGCAGCAGTGCCAGCTACACATGACATGCCCCCCAGCAGTGCCAGATAGACATGATATACCCCCCAGCAGTGCCAGCTACACATGACATGCCCCCCAGCAGTGCCAGATAAACATGATATACTCCTCAGCAGTGCCAGATAGACATGACATGCCCTGCTGCAGTGCCAGCTACACATGATATGCCCCCCAGCAGTGCCAGCTACACATGATAGTGTTCATTCTAGGATTTTTTTTGCTGATCATGGGGAGGGCACATTTTGCATTCGGGAGGGCACATATTTAAGTTAGAAGGGCAAAATTCTGTACATACTGTAATGCTTGTTGCTCCGTTCGAAAACATGGACCTTGCGCGCCGAAGGCGCGCATCAAAAATTTAGGGGCGTTGCTTCGTGGGGAAGGGGCGCAGCCACATAATAGTGGCAATTCGCATTATACCACACAGTAGTGCAGCTAATACACATTGCACCAGGTAGAACCTCCTATACACACTGCGACAGGCAGAGCACGTTAGACACTTTGCGACAGGCAGAGCACATTAGACACGGGAACACTACTTGATATGCCCCCCAGCCGTGCCAGCTACACGACATGCCCCCCAGCCATGCCAGGTGCACATGACATGCCCCCCAGCTGTGCCAGGTGCACATGACATGCCCCCCAGCCGTGCCAGATGCACATGACATGCCCCCACAGTGCCAGAAACATAATATGCCCCCACAGTGCCAGAAACATAATTGCATCCCCCAGAGTGCCAGAAACATAAATGCCCCCCACAGTGCCAGATACACAAATGCCCCCCACAGTGTCAGATACATAAATGCCCCCCACAGTGTCAGATACATAAATGCCCCCCACAGTACCAGATATGCCCCCACAGTCCCAGATAGATAAATGACCCCACAGTGCCAGAAATGCCCTCACAGTGCCAGATACATTAATGCCCCCAGGCCCCCACAGTGCCAGAAATGCCCCCACAGTGCCGGATAAATGACCCCCACAGTGCCAGATAAATGACCCCCACAGTGCCAGATAAATGACCCCCACAGTGCCAGATAAATGACCCCCACAGTGCCAGATAAATGCCCCCTACAGTGCCAGATAAATGACCCCGACAGTGCCAAATACATTAATGACCCCCACAGTGCCACATAAATGACCCCCACAGTGCCACATGAATGACCCCCACAGTGCCAGATACAAATGCCCCCTGGCCCAGTAATGCCCCCACAGTGCCAGATAAATGCCCCCCACAGTGCCAGATACATTAATGCCCCCAGGCCCCCACAGTGCCAGAAATGCTTCCACAGTGCCGGATACAAATGCCCCCTGGCCCAGTAATGCCCCCATAGTGCCAGATAAATGCCCCCTACAATGCTAGATACATTAATGCCCCCAGGCCCCCACAGTGCCAGAAATGCCCCCACAGTGCCTGATACAAATGCCCCCTGGCCCAGTAATGCCCCCACAGTGCCAGATAAATGCCCCCCACAGTGCCAGATACATTAATGCCCCCAGGCCCCCACAGTGCCAGAAATGCCCCCACAGTGCCGGATAAATGACCCCCACAGTGCCAGATAAATGACCCCCACAGTGCCAGATACATTAATGCCCCCCACAGTGCCACATAAATGACCCCCACAGTGCCAGATACAAATGCCCCCTGGCCCAGTAATGCCCCCACAGTGCCAGATAAATGCCACCCACAGTGCCAGATACATTAATGCCCCCAGGCCCCCACAGTGCCAGATACATTAATGCCCCCCACAGTCCAGGAATGCCCCCCACAGTGCCAGGTAAATGCCCCCACAGTGCCACAGCACATAATATGCCCCCAGTACCTGTTGTGCTTGTGCCGAGGGAGGGGGAGTGCTGTTCGCGCCGCTGTCTGAAGCAGAACGGCGCGCGCTGTGCGGCGCCGGGGTCTGACATCAGACGTCGGCGCCGCATAGCGCGCACAGCTCAATGTACGGGAGGGAGGGAGGACAGCACAGCAGGACAGGGCCGGCTCCAGGCTCCGACATGGCGGCGCCAGCGTGCGGCGCCCTTTAAGGGTGGCGCCCTGCGCGGCCGCTCGTGTCGAACATGCCTCGAGCCGGCCCTGTCAATGCGAGCTGTTGCAAGAAGGTTTGCTGTGTCTGTCAGCGTAGTGTCCAGAGCATGGAGGCGCTACCAGGAGACAGGCCAGTACATCAGGAGACGTGGAGGAGGCCGTAGGAGGGCAACAACCCAGCAGCAGGACCGCTACCTCCGCCTTTGTGCAAGGAGGAACAGGAAGAGCACTGCCAGAGCCCTGCAAAATGACCTCCAGCAAGCCACAAATGTGCATGTGTCTACTCAAACGATCAGAAACAGACTCCATGAGGGTGGAATGAGGGCCCGACGTCCACAGGTGGGGGTTGTGCTTACAGCCCAACACCGTGCAGGACATTTGGCATTTGCCAGAGAACACCAAGATTGCCAAATTCGCTACTGGCGCCCTGTGTTCTTCACAGATGAAAGCAGGTTCTCACTGAGCACATGTGACAGACGTGATAGAGTCTGGAGATGCCAAGAAGAACGCTCTGCTGCCTGCAACACCCTCCAGCATGACCGATTTGGCAGTGGGTCAGTAATGGTGTGAGGTGGCATTTCTTTGGGGCGATGCACAGCCCTCCATGTGCTTGCCAGAGGTAGCCTGACTGCCATTAGGTACCGAGATGAGATCCTCAGACCCCTTGTGAGCCCATATGCTGGTGCAGTTGGCCCTGGGTTCCTCCTAACGCAAGACAATGCTAGACCTCATGTGGCTGGAGTGTGTCAGCAGTTCCTGCAAGACGAAGGCATTGATGCTATGGACTGGCCCGCCCGTTCCCCAGACCTGAATCCAATTGAGCACATCTGGGACATCATGTCTCGCTCCATCCACCAACGCCACGTTGCACCACAGACTGTCCAGGAGTTGGCGGATGCTTTAGTCCAGGTCTGGGAGGAGATCCCTCAGGAGACCATCCTCCATCTCATCAGGAGCATGCCCAGGCATTGTAGGGAGGTCATACAGGCACGTGGAGGCCACACACACCACTAAGCCTCATTTTGACTTGTTTTAAGGACATAAGATCAAAGTTGGATCAGCCTGTAGTGTGTTTTTCCACTTTAATTTTGAGTATGACTCCAAATCCAGACCTCCATGGGTTAATACATTTGATTTCCATTGATAATTTTTTTTTGTGATTTTGTTGTCAGCACATTCAACTATGTAAAGAACAAAGTATTTAATAAGAATATTTCATTCATTCAGATCTAGGATGTGTTATTTTAGTGTTCCCTTTTTTTTGAGCAGTGTACTAAGCTGCATTTGAACGCCTTAGACAGCAGTAAAATGTGCAATATCATAACTGGCCAATATGTGTGCTGCTGAATATCGCAGCACATTGTCAGTAATTGAGCCCCCATCCCACCCCCGTAAGAGTCTAAAGGTGGGTACACACTGGTAGATGTATCTGCCGATCAATTGATTGGCAGATATACCTATTGACGGATTGGGCAGTGTGTTGAGCATACCCACTGCCCGATCCATCGGGGTATACACACGCCCGCCCAGTTCAACTGTCAATCACCGCCGGCCGCCGCAGCATGTGTATGGGCGGTCAACCGACGGCCCGTACACACACAGCGATGCGCCAATATATCGGTAGATATATTGGCCGTTGACTGTGCAGCGGGGCCGACGCGATACGTCTGTGAACGACGGAGTTCACAGATGTATCGGCCGTACACAATAGCCGACGGACCCGCCGATATATCGTCCAGTGTGTACCCACCTTAAGAGTACCAGCCAATCGGCTCCTAACAGCCATGCCACAGTCTGTGTTTGAAAAATGACAGTTAGGAGTCGATTGACTGGTACTTTATCTCCAGCGACTTTATCTCCATCCAAAGCTTAGTAAATAGACGCCTAAGTGCCAGATGTACTAAACCTTGAAAAGTGATAAATTTCACAGTCATTTTGGCGTCTATTTACTAAGCATTGGTTGGAGATAAAGTACCAGCCAATCAGCTCCTAACTGCCATGTGACAGGCTATGCCACAGTCTGGGTTTGAAAAATGACAGGAGCTAATTGGTTTGTACTTTATCTCTGTCCACTTTATCTCCATCCAAGGCTTAGTAAATAGACCCCAAAGTACCAACCAACCAGCTCCTAACTGTTATTTTTCAAATACAGCCTGTGACATGGAAACTTGGAGCTGATTGGCTGATACTTGATCACATGCAATTTATCACTTTTCAAGGCTTGGGGGGGATTCAGACCTGATCGTAGATGTGCTAAATTTAGCACAACTACGATCAGCTTCCCTGACATGCGGGGGGACGCCCAGCACAGGGCTAATCAGCCCCGCATGTCAGTCCCTACCCGCCCCACACAGGTACAAAAGCATCGCACAGCGGCGATGCTTTTGTACTTGAAGAGTAGCTCCCAGCCAGTGCACCTCCTGTAAGCTGGCAGGGAGCTACTCATCGCTGCCCGGGTCACAGTGGCTGCGCGTGATGTCACGCAGCCGCCGCGGCACCCCCCCCCCCCAGCGTTCCAGGCACGCCTGCATTGCCCGGACCGCACCCCCTAAACATCGGCCAAACGCCCCCTCCCACCCAGCGACCGCCTCTGCCTGTCAATCAGCCATCGGCTATCTGGCATGCGCCGGCACACTACGGCGCCGGCGCATGCACAGTTCAGACCTGATCGCTGCTGTGCGAATACGCACAGCAGCGATCAGGTCTGAATTAGCCCCTTATTACATTTCCCCCTAATGATCTGTGGGATGCGGTCAAGATGCCGCCGGCCGGAATCCCGGCGGTCGAAATACCGACGCCGGAATCCCGACCGCCACAATCCCGACATATTCTCCCTCCGTGGGTGTCCACGACACCCATAGAGGGAGAATATAATAATGTGCCGAGCGTAGCGAGGCACCGTGCCCGCAGCGTGGCGATCGAAGCGAGCCCGCAAGGGGCTGCGTTCCGCTCACCACCCCTGTCGGGATTGTGTGGTCGGGATTCCGGCGTCGGTATTTCGACCGCCGGGATTCCGACCGGCGGCATTTAGTACTGATCCCTGATCTGTATGCACTTATTTTTGTATGCTAGAAGAGGGGTTTATTTCTATTTTAACAAAAATATTTTAGTACTAGGAATGATTTATGACAAGTTGGGGACCAGGGCAGGGATTAAAGTTGTGCCCACTTTTATTAGAACTATAAGTGCAAAAAATTTAGACCATATTCGTAGCAACAAAATAAAAAGATAATGAGGAATACATATTTTGCATGGCTTGGAGAAAAAAAAAATACTTTGAGTAATTTAGAGTTGCAGGCTATGTCAGTATTCACATAGTTCACCGAATTTCTACTAATGCACGAAAGCGCACTCTGTGTATGCAGGGAAGCGCAATTGAGATTGAGAACACATGGGGGTAGATTTACCCAGGTCCCAATTTGAATCGAGTATTTCATAGCTTCTCTGTGTAAAAGTGAGTGAAATAGTAAAAAAAAAAAAAAAATTGAGTGGGGTTCGCCTCCTAAGCAAAACCAGCCCTGGGCTCTTTGAGCCGGCCCTGGTTGTGAAAATACAGGGAAAATTGCACAGGGGTTCCCCATATTTTAATAACCAGCACCAGGCTCTTGGACCGGTCCTGTTTCCAAAAATACGGGGGACAAAAGACGTAGGGGTCACCCTGTCAAAGTCGAAACATATTGCAGTACACACATCACATACAAACTACACGCAGATGGCCTCTGTGCGTGTACTTGTTCTGCCGTGCGTGCGCATATTCGCAATTTGCGTATGGTCGCTCCCGCGGTCCTGCGCATTAGCGTGTGGTATGAGTATTTACGGTAGAGTTTGTGGACGCATGGAAAAGCTATCAAAACACATTACATATTTAATCCAAATAGTGCACAATGTACACATAGGCCCTCATTCCGAGTTGTTCGCTCGTTCTTTTCCTTCGCATCGGTGCGATTTTCTGCTAACTGTGCATGTGCAATGTTCGCACTGCGGCTGCGCCAAGTAAATTTGCTAAGAAGTTTGGTATTTTACTCACGGCATTACGAGGTTTTTTCTTCGTTCTGCTGATCGTAGTGTGATTGACAGGAAGTGGGTGTTTCTGGGCGGAAACTGGCCGTTTTATGGGAGTGTGTGAAAAAACGCTGCCGTTTCTGGGAAAAATGCGGGAGTGGCAGGAGAAACGGGGGAGTGTCTGGGCGAACGCTGGGTGTGTTTGTGACGTCAAACCAGGAACAACAAGCACTGAACTGATCGCACTGGAAGAGTAAGTCTCAAGCTACTCAGAAACTACAAAGAAAAATCTTTTCACAATATTGCAAATACTTCGTTCGCAATTCAGCTAAGCTAAGATTCACTCCCAGAGGGCGGCGGCTTAGCGTGTGCACTGCTGCAAAAAGCGGCTAGCGAGCGAACAACTCGGAATGAGGGCCATAGTCTCCCTGCACCACACCAGCAAGTTACAACAGTTTAAATGGTATCAGAACAAAGGGATTCACCTTTACAGGATAGGAGGGGACAGAACAAGGTTATAAGGTGGTGTTTGGTATCCAGCTGTAGGGTATTTTAAGGGTAATATTCCGGTGTTGGTTTGCAGTAGATCGCACGTTCCTGCGAACAGTTATGTGAAGGAACAGAATATAGATATTAACTGTATTTACTGTACATTAGGTATGCGGCGGGAACCCAGAGGAGACCACCCACAAGTGCATCTGGAACAGACATCACCCACCTATTCAAACCAACCTATGACCTCTCCTGTACTGTAAATGACCATTCCTGTGTCCAATGGACAAAGAGATTACAGTATCCATTGTGTTAAGTTTTGGAAGATTGTATAAAAGGAGCCAGCTGCAGGCCTGGTCACACAAGACTCCAAAAGTTATCTATCTAGATGACCGAGGACCAGACTGGGTAGCGCGGCGAAAACCAAACACGTATGTACCATTGACTGTAGCCATTATTCTTTTGTATTGTATTGCTTTGTTATTGTAACCCCCTCTCAGTAAAAATATGTTGTGGTGTCGGAACCCGGCATTTTAAATACAATCTGGTGTCGTGTTTTCCTTTCCCTGCTAAGGTTTAAAGTGTATTACTATCGCATGCATAGCTGTTAAGGGTTCACGGTGTATCTTTGGGTGTGTGCGCGCTGAGTGTACTTTGTACAGCCAGCGCGGCATTTGTACGCAAAGTACGTACACGGTACGGGACTCTGTACGCTAATGGTGTAATAAATACGTAGGTTGAGGATTGAGTATAGCGGCCGCAGCGGCTCCATTTAAAGTGTATGAAATGTCTTTTTAAAGTGTTGCTTTTAGTCCTGTATGTAAATCAGCATTTACAATTGGAGGCATCGTCTGGTTTCCACATACGCACAGCCTAACAGGTCATAGCAGACTTAATCTATCAGCAAAGGGCGGAAAGCAGTTATCCTACGTAACCTTTTCTTGGTCGATGGATACACTGAAAACCCTACTTGTGTGCTGATTAGATGGTGTCTGCTCTGTATGGTCTGCAGAGGTGCTGGTAGAACCCGTAAAACACACAGGAAAAAAGCTATTTAAAAATCTGTGATTTTTTTTGCACCAAAAACATACACAAAAGGGCACCGATACTTTGCATACCCTCTCACATTGTTGCAAAACAAAGTTTAAATAAGTCATATTGTGTTTGATTCAGATTGGATTGTTTATCTGTTAAGTAGATTTATAAGTACATTTAAAAGTTGCTGCATAGCCCTGATATAGTTTTTTTTTTTTTTTAAACTCAGGCCTAAAATAACTTCTGGCGCTTGTATAATGTGTGATTTCTTTGTGACAAAGGAAGCCGCATGGTCTGTCCTCCATTTTGGACTAACCACATGGCCTGTCCACCATCTGGTGTAAACCTCATGGATGTGGAAGGGGGAGGGGCAGTGGCCATTTTAGGAAGGTCATTTTCTAAATAGCTGATTTTTAGTCTGCTCAGAACAATCAGTTTCATTTGTCACATCAAGCGCCATTTATGAGTTACCAATGCATTTATTTAACCCATGCCATAGTCAATTACAAATAGTTTCAATTGGGCCTAGTGAGAGTAAATGGTGAGATAAGTTTTTTTTGTTTCCTTCTTGTCTGTGCGTAATTACTTTACATCAAGTGGGGGGTTGCACACAGATAAAAAAAGGAAAGAAAGAGTTTTTTTTTCCTCCCAAGACTTGTAGAATCTGGTTACTAGGGAGGATAGCCATTGAAATGCAAATTAACCTGTGTAACTGCTTTCTTTTAGCAGTGAAAACCACATAGCTTTGATATACAAATAAGAGGTAAGGTGTCACATAGCAGGCCAGTGAATGATACATATATATAATATTATTATAATTATGTGTATATTTATATCAGTGTATGTTCTGCAAGATAGCTATCAATCTGAATCATCATTTAAATTATAGATTATTGCATTCATTTAGATCTGTGTGAAATCGGATACATTTGTTGCTATATAGTTAAAACTAAAATAACAGTATTTTAAGGAAGTAAGTGTAAGACACAAACGCAGGTCTGCATAAAAGTTTATACAGAACAAGTTGTGTCTAGTGGGCAATAGTAATTAGTATTGTTCACATTTATAGAGCTGTGTGATTTGTTTTATTGCGGACGCACGGTTTTGTACACGTGTCTCGGACAAAGTACAGGTCGCGTGTTTATGCGAAGTGCGTAAGAGTGCGGGCGCTAAGTACAAATTACACAATAGTGTCGTTTAGTTAAAAGGTGGGACAGTAGCCATGCTACAATAGCACAAAACTACCCGGTTTCTAAAGCAGATTAGTATAAAACTTTTGTTTAAACTGTATTGCCTCAGGGGGTAAAAGCTGCCAATCAGAACGAGTGAAATTTTCTGTACAGAAAAATAAAGTATATTTGAATGAGTGAAAGCAGGAGTGAGTGGAGCTGAACCCAGGAACTAAGTGGTCTAAGTGGTCTAAGTGGTAACACTGGGTTAGTAGAGGCCCGGTGGCATAAGGTTCGCTGCCTTGCGTGACTAAGTGGTCTTAGTGGTCTTAGTGATCCCATACAAGTAAGTGGTCTGGAGTGGTCTAGGCTAAGTGGTCTACAGCAATCGTAGGGCATATAGATAACTAGTATCTATAGGCTGTGCTATTGCATCGCATGTCCGTGTGTTCTACACAGCACAACGTGATAACATTGTGTCATATGCGCTGTGGAAAAGCATACGCAGACGTGATTGTATAGACAAAGGGGTTTTTCTTTGATAACGTCGGGAAATCTCCCTGGTGGGCTTCACTGGAAAGGGTGAAGGATAGTTATCTAATTTCTCTGTTTTTCACCCTACAAACAATTCCAGTTGAAAGATACCGAAAATGAATTTTTCGCTGCCTCTCTCAGGAAAATATTCCAACAGAACTTCCACCGAAAGAAATTACGGTGCTGTAAGGTCTGATAGGAGCCCTAAGTTGGGTACATAGCCTTCGCTATCGACAGTGTATGGTAGTACCGGCCAACGTGGGCGAGAGTGGGTGGAAGTGCTCGGAGAACTTTCACCGTCGCCTTATATTGAGTATTTTGGTATTTGTGGGAATAGCCGAGAAGGCAAGACCCACAAATTATGGGAGCCAGTTGCTCAACTAAGGGACGTATGGTAGGCAGGGTTCAGGCAGAAGAATTGCAGCCGAAAGGGTCAGCAAGGTTTATCATGTGTGAAAAATATGGTTCACACACAGAAGTTTTATGCGATGAATGGGTATGTATGACTGACAAAGATAGGGTACCATTCCCTAAGGTGGGCAGCTTTGAACCGGAGGTATTGCAGAATTTAAGGATAAGGATATGTCTGATAAAATCCAGAAAACAAAGGATTAGACATACAGATTGTTTAAATTTATGGCAGCAAGAGGGGGATATGCAAAGGGAATTAGCTCACGCAGCAGGTTCCAAACCTAGCGGGAAAACAATGGCGACCGCACCACCACCACCATATATTGTTGGAGAGAAAGTGGCTACAAGCAATGGTGCATTAGTACAGGATAAGAATGTGATTGATAAATGTACTAACGCTAACCCTTGCCAGCTGTATCCCATTTTAAATTTTCCCCAGGATTGTGAGCAGGATGATGATCCCAGCACGATATCGGCACTCTCTATAGCAGCCACCATACAAGATACTCAGGTGGGCACGGCCCAACCATCAAGAGTTGTAGCAAGGCCCCCTAGTGGAGGGATAAGTGAGGTCGTGTCCACAGGTAAGTACGGTACCATACACTATGCAGAAACAATAGCTCCCCACATTATAGAATCAAACCAGAAGGATGTAATTGAATTAAATACTGTCAGGGTAATTGCAGTTCCCAACGGGAAAACTGACAATCAAGGAGTAACTCCCATCAGGAACATTGCCATGCATTGTCCCTGGTCCCGAGCAGAGTTAATGTTATGTCTGAATTTGTCTGAATTTCCCGATCCCAGAAATGATTTAGTCGGATGCCAGAGATTCATTAAAGAGTTAGGTAACGCCCATGAGCCTACAAATAAAGATTGGCGAACAGTGCTACGAGTGTGTTTACCCTCAAATATTGACACCACGAAATTCATAGCAGACAGTAAGTTAGATGCAGAAGTACCTCTCACTGATGAATACAATCAGGAGAACGTAAAGCAAATCAATCTGCAACTAGAAGTGTATTTCCCTACTGTTGTCAAGTGGAATAAGATCTTCTCCATAAGACAAAAGGAAGGTGAAACGGCATCCGAATATTTCCGTCGGGCACTGCAGGAAATAGCTAGATACACTGGGATCGAGGACATTAAAGATAATGTACATCACAGGGAGGTAGCTGTTACTGTATTAATGGACGGGTTAAAGGAGGCATTAAGAACAAGGGTACAGACCTCTCTACCTAACTGGAGAGGAATCTCGGTGGCTGCATTGAGAGAGTCCGCTGTCGAGCACGATAGGAACATCAGTAAGCACAGGGAGTTACAGGGGGATAAGCTGATGACGGTTAGTATACAGGCTCTTACAGCAAAACCACATCAGCCAAAATCCCAGACCCCTGCTGTTTGGAAAAAACCTAGAAAATGTTACATTTGTAACAAGGAAGGAAATTTTGCCCAGGATTGTAGGAGCAGTGGGACACATAACGTATACCGACCCCCTAGACCAGTATACGAACCACACTACAATTCACATAATTGGGATCAGGGACCACCTAGGAGAAATTACGAGCCACATGCAGGGGAAACAAGGAGGTACCCACCAAGGAGAGATTGGCAGACCTCTGAAAATTCTCATCTACCCCCCTCACATATTGTAGCTGCCAATGCGCTGCAGGAGGGTCCCAATATACAATAGGGGTTGGGCCACACCTGTAGTCTGCAGCCAGTGAAATTGATTGCTAGCCCCTTGGTAGCGAACCTGAGGTCACGGTTGATGCAGCTGGTGTACCATTACCATTTCTTGTAGATACAGGGGCGGCCAGGTCAGTGTTGAATTCCACATCAGGTATAAAGACCACGGGAAAAATGATTTCGGCAATGGGAGTAACAGGAACAGTGCAACAATACCCTTTGAGTAGACCTGCAGAGATTACGATAGGGCCTTTGCAAACCAAACATTCTTTTCTGTTGGCTGCATTGGCTCCGACTAATCTACTTGGCAGAGACTTATTGTGTAAAATGCGGTGTGTCATATATTGTACTCCTGACGGTGTCTTCTTGGATATACCTGAGAACCACGCTCAAGAAGTGCAAGATATATTAGACACCCCTCAAAGGCTAATGTCGCATTCTCCTGTTATAGACAAGTGTCCATCAAAGGTAGAGGAAATGATCTCACAAATACCGGGTTCCCTTTGGACCAAAGATGGACAATACACTGGATTGATGGTGAATGTAGCTCCAGTAGTAGTACAAGTAAAAGATGGTAGGATAGCTCCAAAAATCCCTCAGTACCCACTGAAGCCAGAGGTAGAATTAGGAGTGTACCCAGTCATAGAGCGGCTACTACAGCAGGGCATCCTAGTCAGGACGTCCATCACCGCCAATAGTCCCATCTTCCCTGTGAAAAAGAGTGGGGGGAGGGGTTACAGGCTAGTGCAGGATCTAAGGGGGATAAACAAGATAGTTGAGAGCCAATTCCCCGTAGTGCCCAATCCAGCTGTCATCCTCATGCAGATTCCCTCTACTGCAAAATTCTTCACTGTCATTGACCTCTGTTCTGCTTTCTTTTCTGTCCCCCTTCACCCAGACAGCCAGTACCTTTTTGCCTTTACATACAGGGGAGTACAGTACACCTGGACTCGTCTTCCCCAAGGTTTCATTGACAGCCCAAGTATTTTCTCCCAGGCTTTGCATGACTGTTTACAATCATTTCAACCTGAGAGTTGATCAGTACTAATACAGTATGTTGATGACTTATTGTTGTGTTCTGACTCACTCGAATCGTCCTTGAAAGACATGAAACAGCTTCTGTTTCATCTTTCCCAAACGGGACACAAGGTTTCAAAGGATAAGTTGCAGTTGTGCCGGACCAGGGTCAAATATTTGGGACATTGCTTGACTCAAGGACTTAGACACCTCACTGCTGATTGAATACAGGTGATTTGCGACATGACTCTGCCACAAACTCATCAACAGATCCGCACTGGAATGTGTGGGTACTGTCGAAACTGGATTCCAGGGTTCTCTATACTGGCTATACCTTTGCAAGAAATGGTCTCTTCGAACAAACCAAAATGGATCTCGCACACAGATGAGTCTGAACTAGCATTTGAGAGACTCAAACAGTGCCTACCACAGGCACCTGCATTAGGTATGCCAGATTATGAGAAGCCCTTTGAATTGTACGGTACAGAAAGTGCGGGGTGCGCGGCAGGGGTTTTAACTCAGAGACATGGTGATGCCAGCAGGCCGGTAGCTTACTACAGTGCACAGTTGGACACTGTAGCGCGGTCTCTCCCCACTTGATTGCGAAGTGTTGCAGCGATAGCTTTGCTAGTAAGTAAAAGCAAGGACGTAGTGTTAGGACATGACCTGACCATTCATACACCTCATGCAGTATCAGCCTTACTAAACTCAGCCCAAACCCGACATGTCTCATCTGCTCGGTTTACAAAGTGGGAATTATCACTGATGGCCCCGGTAAACATCACCATTAAGAGATGCAGCTCACTAAATCCTGCAACTTACTGGCCAAGTGTGCCTGGACAGGCACAAAGGGTGGAGGATGAGAATGTTGGTGAAGGAGGATTTAGTGCAGACACTGATACGCATGATTGTATGGAATACCTGAATCAGACTTTCACAGCGAGACCTGACATCAGTGACAACCCACTGGAAGGAGTAGACTTTACCTTCTACACTGACGGTAGTTGCCACAGACAGACAGAATCGGGAGACTTGTGCACTGGATATGCAGTTGTAGATGACGAAGGTATCAGAAGCTGAACCCCTGGGCCCACCGCACTCAGCACAAGTTGCTGAGTTGGTCGCCCTAACCAGAGCGTGTGAATTGGCCAAGGGTAAGTCAGATAATATATACACAGATTCTAGGTACGCCTTTGGAGTAGTACATGATTTTGGGGCCCTATGGCGCCTCAGAAATTTCATGATGGCAGCTGGCACACCTGTAGCGCATGCGTCCCACATCAAAAGGCTTTTGACAGGAACCAGACATAGTGGCTGTTATCAAGTGCAAAGCACACACTTACAACCAAGACCCAATTTCACTTGGTAACAGCCGGGCAGATGAAGCTGCTAAATCAGCAGCAAGCACCCTCATACAAACGAACATCACATCACTGATGACATTTAACTCGATCAACACACAACAATTAATCAAAATGCAAAATTTATGTTCCCTACAGGAAAAGGCAGTCTGGAGGGCAAAGGGGTATGGCCAGGAGTCCTCAGGACTGTAGACAGGTGGACACGGTAAGCCGGTGGCCCCCAGAACATATCTTCCAAGCCTAGCTGAGGCGGCACACGGTCTGACTCATCTGGGCAAAGAGGGTATGTGCAAGTTGGTAAGAGCCTACTGGTGTGCGCCAGGATTCTCTTCTCATGCAGGTAAGAGAGCAATGACATGTTTTACTTGCTTGAGGAAGAATATTGGAAAGACAATACCAACAGAGCCCTCCCATATCCCTCCTACAGACGGACCTTTTCAGGTAATACAAATCGATTTCATACAGTTACCACCCTGTAGGAATTTGAAATATGTGTTATTTTGTATTGATGTATTTTCCAACTGGGTAGAAGCATTCCCTGCTGCCACAAATACTGCTACGTTCACTGCAAAGAAACTTGTGCAGGAATTTGTGTGTAGATATGGTATCCCTAGAATAATTGAAAGTGACAGGGGTACCCATTTTACAGGTGAAGTCTTTCAGATCATGTGCAAACTGATGGGAATTAATAGCAAGCTGCATACTCCGTACCGTCCACAGGCGAGTGCAAAGGTAGAGAGAGTTAACAGCACTATTAAGAACAAGCTGAGCAAATTAATGTCTGAAACTGGATTGTTGTGGCCAGAAGCTTTGCCACTAGTGTTGTACAGCATCAGAACCACTCCCAGTTCTCCACTTAACTTATTACCCTTTGAAATTCTTTTTGGTCGGCAACCTCATGTAATGATAGAGGATGATTTGAAATGTAATAATGAAGTGACTGTGAAATATTTGGTTGGGATGAGCCAGCAGCTGAGAAATCAACAAAGAAATTTAAAACTGGTAATTCCTGACCTACCGAACAGTAATTGTCATGACATTGAGCCTGGGGACTATGTGATGATTTGAAATTTCTTGCGCTCAGGTAGCCTCATAGACAGGGGGGAAGGACCATACCAAGTCTTGTTAACCAGCATGACAGCATTGAAGGTCGCCGAAAGAGAGACTTGGGTCCACTCGTCCCACTGCAAGAAGGTCGCTGACCCGGAGAGAACTCGTGACAAAGAGCAGAGTGTAGAGAATCTCGTATCACTGGAGTGTTTGTTTTGGGAAAGTTGAGAGGCAGGACTGTTGAAGGGCATCTCAGCACAGAGAGCAACAAGATCTAGAACGGTTGTCGCACCATTTTCTTTTTTCACCTCCCCCTGCATTTTCCTTTCTTTTCTCCTTCTTATTTTCCTCCTTTTCTCCTAACGAAATGGATCGATCACAAGAGACTGCGTTTCCGGTTCTGTTAGTAATTCTAGTTTTGATCAGGACAGTTTGTTTTGGTGAGGGTCCCAGAGAGGTCGAGCAGGGATCTGGAATGGGTTCTGATGGCGAGTATGAATTTGTAGGATCTCAGGAGCAGCACATCACTCTAGTAAAGGCTGGGATCAGTAAGCGCTCTGGTAGTCAGGAAGCTTGGCGGCACTGTGAAGGGTTATTGTCTGATGAATATTGTATTTGTAGGAATTGTGAGAATATAGTAGAGGATGGGTGCATCCAGAGATGTCAGTCCAACCTTAATATCAACATGGACCGCCATCCGTTGAGTGATTACCATTCACTAGTGGGTAAGGTCTTAAACCAGACAGAATGCTGGGTGTGCTCACAAGTACCTCAAGGTCAGAGTAAGTCAGGATTAGTACCATACCCTTTAGCAATAGATGAGGTACTCGAATTGCGGGGTGGGAGACCGGTGGACAAGAAATTCAATATCTCTAGGCCCCCTAGTTTGAAGCTCCACCAGTATCATGTAGACAGGTTCTTATTGTGTTTTAATATTTCCAATTACCGAAAACCGGGAAATTGGGAAGTGACGTGGAATAACCAGACAATTACTTTTTCACACAGAGCTGATAGGATACCCATAGACTCTTAACTTGTACGCCAAATAGCCAACAGTAGGAGGTATTTTCGGTATAGGTATACCCGTGGAAGCAAGACCATGTGGGTTGGAAAAGTATCGTCAGGGTATTGTGCTCATATCATCAAGCCCGATACTTGTACTGAGCAGATGGGAGAACTAGGGATTGGTTTCTTTACTTGGAAAATTTATAATATGGTGATGTTATATTTTGTCCCCTATGTTCTCCCAGATGATGCCTATTTCATATGTGGGAGGAAGGCGTACAAGTGGCTTGCCCCGAGCTCAGAGGGATTGTGTTATATTGGGAGAGTACTACCGGAGGTCATGACCATAACCCATGATAAAATGAAAGACGTTCACCGCAGCACTCAGGCTCCTTATACTCATACTCACTATGAACACATCATCAAGAGACACCTCATAGATAGGGCAGAGCACACAGCCTCTGATTTGATCCACAGATCCACCGGGATTCAGTTCCTTCTCGCATTAGACATTACCCGTACTGCCAGAGGAACTATAAATTATAGGTATATCCATGTGCTAGTGAACTTGATAGATAATATCACTGAGATGTATGACGACACCTTCAGGTATACGGGAAGGGAGTTACAAGCTTACAAGAAGGAACTGATTCAGCACAGGATCGTCCTTAATTATGTCACAGCTGTGACAGGTGGGTACTGTGTTACTCTGGCAACTCAATATGGTGTGAAGTGCTGTACATATATCACGAACAGCACTGACGACCCCACGGAGATCATCGATCAAAAGATGGACGATATCTTGCAGTTGAAGTGGGAGTTCCGGAGGAGACACAACCTTACCTTAGCGACTATGAGTAATGAACTGACTGGCTGGGTCTCATGGTTGAACCCACGCAAATGGTTCTCAGGTTTAGGAGAGTGGGCTCAAAATGTCATTATGAGTGTGGGGAAGTTTCTCCTTTGTATCCTGGGAGTCGTCATAATTATTGGTTCGATATTTAGGTGTGTTCAAATTCTAATGCGGCGCAAGCACGGCACAAATTTGATGAGTCTAAGGAGCGAGGGCGCTGTTATAGCAGCAGATTTAATCTACGACCCATCCATAGAGACAGTGTTATGATAAGGATTGCAAATGAATTTCATGGCCTGTTTCTTTCACCCGTTTTTCTTTGTCTCACCCTCTGCCCAGATACATCCATCCGGAAAAGACGTCAGCCCTACCCAAAATGTTTATGTGAATGTATTTTTATATATGTGTCTTATCTTCATCTCTGCAACCTCCAGCTAATGGCACACATAGTCGACAGGTGATATCCACATATACTAGCACTCACATATGTTCCCCCTCCATGTATCATCAACTAAATGTGCACCCCATTTATTGGAACAAGAAGCCAAAAAGAGCTCGGTAGTGTTTGTTGGCCCATTTGCAGACCCTTAATACGGTATGAGAAGGATTTAATGTATACTTCGCAATACCTCAAAGCTTATGTAGAACATATACGGCATGATGATACATGCCCCTCAGACATGGATTCATACATACATGCTTTTACTATCCCACTAGGTCATACATTTCCCACCTACAACTCTCCTCCGACCATCCAAGCTTCTGTAGATATTGTATAGATATTTTTCTGTTTATTGATTAGATAGTGACAGTTATTGGTGACTGCCAAAGGGTGGACTGTCAAAGTCGAAAATATTGCAGTACACAAATCACGTACAAACTACACACAGATGGCATCCGCGCGTGTACTTGTTCTGCCGTGCGTGCGCATATTCCCAATTTGCGTATGGTCGCTCCCGCGGTCCTGCGCATTAGCGCGTGGTATGAGTATTTACGGTAGAGTTTGTGGACGCATGGAAAAGCTATCAAAACACATTACATATTTAATCCAAATAGTGCACAATGTACACATAGTCTCCCTGCACCACACCAGCAAGTTACAACAGTTTAAATGGTATCAGAACAAAGGGATTCACCTTTACAGGATAGGAGGGGACAGAAAAAGGTTATAAGGTGGTGTTTGGTATCCAGCTGTAGGGTATTTTAAGGGTAATATTCCGGTGTTGGTTTGCAGTAGATCGCACGTTCCTGCGAACAGTTATGTGAAGGAACAGAATATAGATATAAACTGTATTTACTGTACATTAGGTATGCGGCGGGAACCCAGAGGAGACCACCCACAAGTGCATCTGGAACAGACATCACCCACCTATTCAAACCAACCTATGACCTCTCCTGTACTGTAAATGACCATCCCTGTGTCCAATAGACAAAGAGATTACAGTATCCATTGTGTTAAGTTTTGGAAGATTGTATAAAAGGAGCCAGCTGCAGGCCTGGTCACACAAGACTCTAAAAGTTATCTATCTAGATGACAGAGGACCAGACTGGGTAGCGCGGCGAAAACCAAACACATATGTACCATTGACTGTAGCCATTATTCTTTTGTATTGTATTGCTTTGTTATTGTAACCCCCTTTCAGTAATAATATGTTCTGGTGTCGGAACCCGGCATTTTAAATACAATCTGGTGTTGTGTTTTCCTTTCCCTGCTAAGGTTTAAAGTGTATTACTATCGCATGCATAGCTGTTAAGGGTACACGGTGTATCTTTGGGTGTGTACGCGCTGAGTGTACTTTGTACAGCCAGTGCTGCATTTGTACGCAAAGTACGTACACGGTACGGGACTCTGTACGCTAATGGTGTAATAAAAAAGTAGGTTGAGGATTAAGTATAGCGGCCGCAGCGGCTCCATTTAAAGTGTATGAAATGTCTTTTTAAAGTGTTGCTTTTAGTCCTGTATGTAAATCAGCATTTACAACCCGTATTATTGAACCAGCAACAGGCTCCACTAGCCAGGGAGATAATGCCACAGCCGGGGACACATTTATGTAGGTCCCTGCAGCCGTGGCATCCCCCCCCCCCCCAACTAGTCACCACTGGCTGGGTTTACCTGGGGGAGTGGGGACCCCTAAAATAAAAGGGGTCCCCCCTCACCAGGCATCCAAGGGCCAGAGATAAAGCCCGAGGCTATCCCTAGCACCCGTGTACTTCGGGTGCCAGGCTGATAATCATGAAAGTGTTAAAAAAGAATAATGTATTTTGCTGTAGAACTACAGGCCCCAGCAAGCCTCCCCCACATGCTGGTACTTGGAGAACCACAAGTACTAGCACACAGGGAATTAACGGACCCGATAGTACCTATAGTTCCACAACAAAATAAATACCCCCGAAAAAATAAGACACACACACACACACACACACACACACACACACACACACACACACACACACCGTGACAGTAAAAGTTTATTTAAACACACACACACACATACCTACAGCCCATGCTGCCAGTCACGTCCCTTTGTCCATGTAGAATCCCGTAGGATACCTGTAAAAAAAAAAAAAAAATATATATATATATATATATATATATACTCACAAACAATCCGGCGGAGATCGGTCCTCTTCTGTCCATGTAGGCTAATAATATAACAAACCGCAAAAAGCCGAACCACGCAACTTAAGAGGATCCATGTTTACACATGGATCCCCTTTCCTTAAATGGCAGGACCCATCGTGACTTTTGTCAGTTAGGGAACCGCCAGCCAATCAGGGAGCGCCACATCATAGTGCTCTCCTGATTGGCTGTGCACTCCTGGCCAGGCAACCAATCACCGTTTGGAGCCGTTTTCGGGGAGTGGTAAGGAAAACGCAGGCGTGTCCAGGCGAATGGAGGGCGGATGTCTGACGTCAAAGCCGTGCTATCATTGCTAGATCCGTCGCACAGTGTAAGTATGTCCAGGGCTGGTCTTGTTTTGCAGGAAAAAAAATTTGCATAGCAGGGCTGCACAAGCGATCGCAGCCCTGCTATGCTAAAATACACTCCCCCATAGGCGGAGATTAGTTGATCGCACCAGCAGCAAAAAGTTGCTTGGCGCGATCAACTCGGAATGAGGGCTATACGTGTACTGATTGTATTGTTCTATATTAGTGACAAGCTGTGATTAGGAAAGCATGTAGTGGGACATACTGGTGCTTTGTGTTACAGCGCCCCCTGCTGATGCAGGTTGCATTACAGGGAGTCCCATGGGATCGCCTTTGGCTGTTCAGGAATGACTGGGGGTAGCTTGGACGGTCAGACGAGACTTCTCCACACAAAGAGCACTGATCGTGGTAATATATTAATCTATTCCCAGTGTTTATTTCCAATTTATATTTATTGCAGACAGCATTTGCTATGTATGGTAGACTGCCATTGGTACCCACACTTCTGTTCTATCATTGCTGCACTAGACAGATGCTGGGCTGTATATTATTTGCTGCAATGTGATATGTTGCAATTCCTACTTTACCTCCTGTACTAGGTGATGTGTATTTATGTCAGTGTCTCACTGGTACAGACATATACTTGCCTGGGGATCTCATACTGATGGGTTGTGTTACACAGGCATCCTCATACGTTGTGCTGCTACTGTATATGAACAGGGTGGTCAGGGTCACAGGCGTAACAGGCAACTTTTGGCTTTTGGGTTATTGTAGAACTACAACTCCCAGCAGGACATACCAGCCTCTGCTAGCCAGGACATGTGGGGAGTTACAGTTTTACAGCAGCTAGGTTACCTACCACTGGTATAGTTATATATTATTATTATTATTATTATTATTATTATTATATGTCTTCAATATGTGAATCATCATTATTAGAGCAGGGATGGAGGAGATCTGCCCGTGTGATTCAGGGATTATCTGGGTGTTTATTTCTCTGTGTCGGTACAGTATTTGTAACATACTATTATTTTAATATGTGTGACACGTTCCAAATGTACAGGAAATTATATATTCAATGACTTAATAATGTATAGAATATGTATATATATATATATAGATATATATATATATATATATGTATATAAAAAATATATGAGAGTTTAGATCATTATATATTTATATATAAAAATGACCTGTATGCCACAACACAAATAATTTGTCATCTAAGATTAAATGCATATAGGGAATTTGATATATAATTCATCTATTATTTATTATCATCATCATTTATTTCCAGTACGTAAATGGATAAGTTATTAGTGTATCATTTCCAGTGTAAGCCCTGTGATGTGCTATTTGGGAATGTATTTCTGTAGAAGTTTCCTGTAGCACTCCAGCTGTATGAGGAACTACAAGTCACAGCATGGCACGGCAGTAGTTGAATTGTTCATCCAAGACAGCTGTAAAGGCAATCTGTGGCTATCCCCCTGCTGTGGAACTGCATGTCCCATCATGACCACCTAGGATTATGTTGGCAGTGCCTGCTGAGACTACTAGCTCCACAACAGGTCACAGATTTGACCTTACTGATATATAAATTCCTCTTTAGAATGTAAGCTCTCACGAGCAGGGCCCTCAGCCCTCATATGCTTATCCTTTTCTTACTTAAACCATCTTCAACAGCACCAAATCCCGCGGTTCTCTGCCGCCCTGATACTTATGTCAGTGTTTATTTGCCCTATATTGTCGTCAACTGTAAGTCGCTGTTTTCCTGTTTTGCCTATTCGTTTATGCACTCTGTAATTGGGCGCTGTGGATCCCTTGTGGCACCATATAAATACAGGTTATTAATAATAATAATAATAATAATAATAATAATAATATTAATAATAATAATATATTATAGGCATTAGCAGTTTATTACACTTGAACTTTTTGCCGAAAAGGCCAATGTGTGACAGCTAGGTGGCGCTATAGCCCTTTCAGTGCCTGAGGGCTTTATATATGCTGTGTGCAGAATAAGCCGCTGCCAAGGATTTATGTTACTGGGCATTATATATAATCTCTGGACAAGAATCTAATTGTGTTACCAGGACGGGCACTTAGCCACCTGCCACCATAGTCAGTGTCACAGAAGTGCAGAAGTTTTGCAACTCTACTAAATCTTTGCCGCTTGCCGCAATCAGACGTCTAATGGGCCCTACACACTTGGCGACTAGCCGCTGAGCTGCCCGACGGCTGATACGGCCGTCGGACGACCTGTCGGCGGGGGAGGGGGAGTGACGGGGGGAGTGAACCGTCACCCGGCCCCATAGCCCTGCATACTAATTTGGACGAGATTGTCCATATTGGCCTGCAGGTATGAACGACCCGTCACCAATGATGAATGAGCGCGGGGCCGCGCATCGTTCATCGTTGGTGCCTACACACTGAAAGATATGAAAGGTATCTCGTTCATTAATGAACAAGATCATTCATACCTTTCAGTGTGTGTCGGGACATTAAGATGAGTTTTCGGCTGAATTCTGAGTCTCATCTTGTGGAGAGAGAAACTATGGAGAGAGATAAAGTGCCAACCAATCAGCTCCTGACATTTTTTAAACACAGCCTATAACATGACAGTTAGGAGCTGATTGGTGCTTTATCTCTCTCCACTTTATCTCACTTAAATGTTGTTATAAATCTTCCCCTTGATTCAGCAGCATAAGAACTTAGGGGGTAATTCAGACTGGATCAACGCAGCGGCAGCGATCGCAGTCTGAAGCCCTTTGGGGCGTGCACACCCCGTGAAGCCCAGTGCTAACAGCATCTCCGGGCTGCCATCGCCTCTGCCTGATTGACAGGCAGAGGCGGTCGCGGGGCGGCGTGTCAATGACGTTAGAACACTGTTTGTGGGGCGCAGTGCCGTTTCTTGCGGCGGGCGAGCCGTGCAACCGCACGGGGCGCCCGCCGCGGCACTTTGCAGGTCCCGGTTTCCCTGTCCTCCGTCTTTCCGAGTACTCTTGCTTGGGGGGCGGAGTTTCGCTGAATGACGCTGTTGCGTCGTGACGTCACGAAGCATTCGTGTCATTCCGCGAAACTCCGCCCCCCGAGCAGGAGTACTCGGGAAGACGGAGGAGGGCTGGAAGGAGGAGGCGCGAGGAAGCTGGAAGGAGGAGGCGCGAGGTAGGAGAGACGGCCAACCCGAAGAGCGGGAAGATCCTTCATATGTAAGTTGTCTCTCTCTCTCGCCCCCCTCTCTCTCCCTTCCTTCCCCCCCCACTTGACACTTGCCTGCCACACTGTGTAAAATTTGGATTCTTGCCTGCGGCACTGTGTAATTGGGGACACTTGTCTGCTGCACTGTGTAATCGGGCACACTTAACTGCCGTAATGTGTAAATTGGGGACACTTGCCTGCTGCACTGTGTAATTGGGGACACTTGCCTGCTGCACTGTGTAAATTGGGGACACTTGCCTGCTGCACTGTGTAATTGGGGACACTTGCCTGCTGCACTGTGTAAATTAGGGACACTTGCCTGCTGCACTGTGTAATTGGGGACACTTGCCTGCTGCACTGTGTAATTGGGGACACTTGCCTGCCATAATGTGTAAAATGGGGACACTTGCCTGCCGTACTGTGTAAATTGGGGACTCTTGCTTGCCGCAATGTGTAAAATGAGGACACTTGTCTGCCGCAATGTGTAAAATGGGGACTCTTGCCTGCCGTAATGTGTAAAATGGGGACTCTTGCCTGCCGTAATGTGTAAAATGGGGACTCTTGCCTGCCTACTGTGTAAAATGGGGACACGTGCCTGCCGCACTAAGTAAAATGGGGACATGTGCCTGCGTAATGTGTAAAATGGGGACTCTTGCCTGCCGTAGTGTGTAAAATGGGGCCTTTTTTTTCCCCTGTGGTGGCCGTGATATCAGATGAGGCCACGCCCATTTTAATGAGACCACACCCCCTTGTCGGGAGCGCACGCGCCTTCGCTGCACGCATTTTTTGTTTTTAGATCTATGGGGGGGACACGCATTTTTTAAATCTCGCACTGGGAGCCAAATTGGCTAGAAACAGCCCTGGTGGAGCGCAGTCCGGACAACGCAGGCATGTCCGTACCATTGCGGGGGCAGGCCGCGGCGGCTGTGTGACACACAGAGCCGCTGCGACCTGGGACACGGCGGGTTGCCGCCTGCCAGCGCAGCTACTCAGCGGGTGCGAAAGCATCGCCGCTGTGCAATGCTTTTGCACCCTTGCGGGGAAGGGGGTGGGGGTCGGGCCTGACATGCGGGGCCGACTAGCCCTGTGCACATCTACGATCAGATCTGAATTACCCCCTTAATTGTGACACCGATTCAGGCCCTATGTGACATTTGTGGTGCAGAGAACAGAAGTCCAATGATCCGTACTAATAGATGGATGAATCCGTTCTGTACTTATGACGATGTCACGGTTTATACAGTACTGTACATTTTCCATCCTGGATTTTGTCTCGATTTAAGGGCTATAATGTACACACAATGGGGCATATTTATCACAATCTGCAAATGTATTACGGATGTGAGAAATATTTTTCGCCCACATTCGCAACGTGAAAATAACTATTTTCATGCAAATTTACTAATGTTCTCTTTCCAGGAAAAGGGCACCGATAAATGTAAGAGCCTGTTCTGGTGAAGAGCTGGTTACTTCTGGTTCTGGTCCCCAGTGCATGCTGCACATGTGCAGTGATTGGCTGGCACATGCGTCACCAGGGGGCGATAGAGAGGAAGCTGGCGTCTCCCTTCCTGTACAGATGTGTGAATTAGCAGCCCATAAGCCACTATAGGATAACCCCATCTGTAGATGGCATTATTTTATCAGCGCCAAGTTCAGAAATGCTTTATTCTGTAGCTTGGTAAATCTGACAGCGTCACAGAAACCTACGGAGGCTGCGGCTGGAGGGACTGTAGCAGATATCGGCGACTATGTGGTCCCTCCATAGTACATCTGGCGGAACCTTAATATTTGTAGGTATCCCCTGAAAATGGTTGTTTTTGAGGAATATCCCGGAACATTGTTTGATAAATAATGTATGATAATTTGCAACTAATTATCTGCATCAGCAAAATGAAATGTGTAATTAGGTGTAAAAATGTGAATAAAGGAATTCATAAGAACAAGAGCTGATAATGTGACTATGATTTCCTCTCCTTACATATAATATACAGTGACAGGATAGAATTTGATCACTTAGTTATTATTGTCTGCCATAAGGCACAGTAGAGCCCAGGACTATTATTGTGAGTAATTGGATTGCAGGATAGCACAGTGGACAGTATTGGTTAGTCAGGGAACATCTGTGAATCATCTGGGGGACCGGCTACATTATAGCCCAACACACACATGTAGCTTAGGGGAACATTTACTGAGCAGTGATAAGAGCGTAGAAGTGAGCCAGTGGAGAAATTTCCCCATCAACCAATCAGCTGCTCTGTATCATTTTATAGTATGCAAATTATAGATGTTACTTCAGTGCTGATTGGTTGCCATGGGCAACTTCTCCACTGGCTCACTTCTCAGCTCTTATCACTGCTTAGTAAATGTACCCCTTAGTGCTGCTGCTGCTGCTGCTGCATGGTTACAGCCTCTGTGTATCACGCAGCTGTCAGTCTCACGGAAGTGATGGATGCATGACATGACACATAGGGGGCGATCTCATGATTTCAAGCATAATCAGTGGGTATCTATAATGGGTGCAGGGACGTCTAAGTTCATGGGGACCACACACCCTGCGCCCATGTTCTTTAATACTTACCTGTCCCTTGTCCCATGTCGGCACCCCGATCGTGTTGTCTGCCTATCACTGGGCACCTCCTGCTGGTTGCTTCCCGCTACTGACTTCCGCCCCCTGCTTCACATTGGGCGGAAGTGAGGTATGAAGTGGCTGCAGAGAAGGTCGGGAGCCGGGGGACCTACTGCCGCGGCCGGCTGGTGAGTGACGGGACACACTCACTCACTCACTCACTCACTCACTCACTCACTCACTCTCTCTCTCTATAGAGTGGCTCTACATTGCGCAACGTGCGTAAGGGGCTCTACCTGGCGCAACATGTGTAAGGGGCTCTACCTGGTACAACGTGTTTAAGGGGCTCTACCTGGTGTAACGTGTATACAGGGGGCTCTACTTGGCGTAATGTGTATTAGGGGTATTACTATGTGGTATAATGTGGCTGACGAACACCACTGTGCGGTGTAATGTGAATTGGTACTATTCTGTGGCCACGCCCCTTCCCATGAAGCTAATCCCCTATATTTTTGGCGTGCACATCCAGCGGCACCAAAGGAAACGTTTGCCCTGGATGCCACAAGGTCTAGAACAGGCCCTGATCTATCTATCTATCTATCTATCTATCTATCTATCTATCTATCTATCTATCTATCGCTCACTGGCCATGCACTAGGTCGATATCGTGTACGAATGAACGGTTTTGACGCCTCATTCAATGCATCTTGTGCACATTGTGCATGTTTTGGGGTATAATAACGATTTGATGCGCGTTCCCCTGTGTCGAATGTTGCATCCTCAGATCATACATGCAGCCCATATTATCCTTCGTAATCATATGCACATCGTACCATGTTTTATGCACATACGATGCATCGTACGATTTTGAGTGGCATTTCCCTGGACTTTTTTTTGTGAGGCACACAATTGATTGTTTAACGACGGGTCGTTAACACATTGTGTGTCACTCGTGTGTCCGGGACTGCCAGGGAGCTGCCGGGGAGGTTGAAGGGAAATCGTGATACATATGACTCGCTTCGGTTACAGATCGTCCTGATGTATGGCCAGCATATCTGTACAATAGGCAGGGAATGATACCACAGACAATCATCTCTGATCCAGAGGGTGAGGGTAATATCAACTTTAAATGAGTGTTAAGGGTTTGCTACTATATATACAGGGTGAGACAAAAAACCTCCCAGATTTTAAAGGTTAACAAAAAAGACACGGTAAATGCTATTCAAAATGTTAGTACATATCTTAAAAGTAGTGATGAGCGGGTTCGGTTTCTCGGAAACCGAACCCCCCCGAACTTCACCCTTTTTACACGGGTCCGAGCCATACTCGGATTCTCCCGTATGGCTCGGGTAACCCGAGCGCGCCCGAACGTCATCATCCCGCTGTCGGATTCTCGCGAGATTCGGATTCTATATAAGCAGCCGCGCGTCGCCGCCATTTTCACTCGTGCATTGGAAATGTTAGGGAGAGGACGTGGCTGGCGTCCTCTCCGTTATTGTTGAACTTGATTGTGCTGTGCACTATTGCTTAATTGTGGGGCGGGCTGGGGAGCAGCTGTATAATATAGGAGGAGTACAGTGCAGAGTTTTGCTGATCAGTGACCACCAGTTATCCGTTCTCTGCCTGAAAAAAACGCTCCATATCTGTGCTCAGTGTGCTGCATATATCTGTGCTCACACTGCTTAATTGTGGGGACTGGGGAGCAGCTGTATTATATAGCAGGAGTTAGAGATGAGCGCCTGAAATTTTTTGGGTTTTGTGTTTTGGTTTTGGGTTCGGTTCCGCGGCCGTGTTTTGGGTTCGAACGCGTTTTGGCAAAACCTCACCGAATTTTTTTTGTCGGATTCGGGTGTGTTTTGGATTCGGGTGTTTTTTTCAAAAAACACTAAAAAACAGCTTAAATCATAGAATTTGGGGGTCATTTTGATCCCAAAGTATTATTAACCTCAAAAACCATAATTTACACTCATTTTCAGTCTATTCTGAATACCTCACACCTCACAATATTATTTTTAGTCCTAAAATTTGCACCGAGGTCGCTGTGTGAGTAAGATAAGCGACCCTAGTGGCCGACACAAACACCGGGCCCATCTAGGAGTGGCACTGCAGTGTCACGCAGGATGTCCCTTCCAAAAAACCCTCCCCAATCAGCACATGATGCAAAGAAAAAGAAAAGAAAAAAGAGGTGCAAGATGGAATTGTCCTTGGGCCCTCCCACCCACCCTTATGTTGTATAAACAAAACAGGACATGCACACTTTAACCAACCCATCATTTCAGTGACAGGGTCTGCCACACGACTGTGACTGATATGACGGGTTGGTTTGGACCCCCCCCCAAAAAAGAAGCAATTAATCTCTCCTTGCACAAACTGGCTCTACAGAGGCAAGATGTCCACCTCATCTTCACCCTCCGATATATCACCGTGTACATCCCCCTCCTCACAGATTATCAATTCGTCCCCACTGGAATCCACCATCTCAGCTCCCTGTGTACTTTGTGGAGGCAATTGCTGCTGGTCAATGTCTCCGCGGAGGAATTGATTATAATTAATTTTAATGAACATCATCTTCTCCACATTTTCTGGATGTAACCTCGTACGCCGATTGCTGACAAGGTGAGCGGCGGCACTAAACACTCTTTTGGAGTACACACTTGTGGGAGGGCAACTTAGGTAGAATAAAGCCAGTTTGTGCAAGGGCCTCCAAATTGCCTCTTTTTCCTGCCAGTATAAGTACGGACTGTGTGACGTGCCTACTTGGATGCGGTCACTCATATAATCCTCCACCATTCTATCAATGTTGAGAGAATCATATGCAGTGACAGTAGACGACATGTCCATAATCGTTGTCAGGTCCTTCAGTCCGGACCAGATGTCAGCATCAGCAGTCGCTCCAGACTGCCCTGCATCACCGCCAGCGGGTGGGCTCGGAATTCTGAGCCTTTTCCTCGCACCCCCAGTTGCGGGAGAATGTGAAGGAGGAGATGTTGACAGGTCGCGTTCCGCTTGACTTGACAATTTTGTCACCAGCAGGTCTTTCAACCCCAGCAGACCTGTGTCTGCCGGAAAGAGAGATCCAAGGTAGGCTTTAAATCTAGGATCGAGCACGGTGGCCAAAATGTAGTGCTCTGATTTCAACAGATTGACCACCCGTGAATCCTTGTTAAGCGAATTAAGGGCTGCATCCACAAGTCCCACATGCCTAGCGGAATCGCTCCCTTTTAGCTCCTTCTTCAATGCCTCCAGCTTCTTCTGCAAAAGCCTGATGAGGGGAATGACCTGACTCAGGCTGGCAGTGTCTGAACTGACTTCCCGTGTGGCAAGTTCAAAGGGCATCAGAACCTTGCACAACGTTGAAATCATTCTCCACTGCGCCTGAGACAGGTGCATTCCACCTACTATATCGTGCTCAATTGTATAGGCTTGAATGGCCTTTTGCTGCTCCTCCAACCTCTGAAGCATATAGAGGGTTGAATTCCACCTCGTTACCACTTCTTGCTTCAGATGATGGCAGGGCAGGTTCAGTAGTTTTTGGTGGTGCTCCAGTCTTCTGTACGTGGTGCCTGTACGCCGAAAGTGTCCCGCAATTCTTCTGGCCACCGACAGCATCTCTTGCACGCCCCTGTCGTTTTTTAAAAAATTCTGCACCACCAAATTCAAGGTATGTGCAAAACATGGGACGTGCTGGAATTTGCCCATATTTAATGCACACACAATATTGCTGGCATTGTCCGATGCCACAAATCCACAGGAGAGTCCAATTGGGGTAAGCCATTCCGCGATGATCTTCCTTAGTTGCCGTAAGAGGTTTTCAGCTGTGTGCGTATTCTGGAAAGCGGTGATACAAAGCGTAGCCTGCCTAGGAAAGAGTTGGCGTTTGCGAGATGCTGCTACTGGTGCCGCCGCTGCTGTTCTTGCGGCGGGAGTCCATACATCTACCCAGTGGGCTGTCACAGTCATATAGTCCTGACCCTGCCCTGCTCCACTTGTCCACATGTCCGTGGTTAAGTGGACATTGGGTACAACTGCATTTTTTAGGACACTGGTGAGTCTTTTTCTGACGTCCGTGTACATTCTCGGTATCGCCTGCCTAGAGAAGTGGAACCTAGATGGTATTTGGTAACGGGGGCACACTGCCTCAATAAATTGTCTAGTTCCCTGTGAACTAACGGCGGATACCGGACGCACGTCTAACACCAACATAGTTGTCAAGGACTCAGTTATCCGCTTTGCAGTAGGATGACTGCTGTGATATTTCATCTTCCTCGCAAAGGACTGTTGAACAGTCAATTGCTTACTGGAAGTAGTACAAGTGGGCTTACGACTTCCCCTCTGGGATGACCATCGACTCCCAGCGGCAACAACAGCAGCGCCAGCAGCAGTAGGCGTTACACGCAAGGATGCATCGGAGGAATCCCAGGCAGGAGAGGACTCGTCAGAATTGCCAGTGACATGGCCTGCAGGACTATTGGCATTCCTGGGGAAGGAGGAAATTGACACTGAGGGAGTTGGTGGGGTGGTTTGCGTGAGCTTGGTTACAAGAGGAAGGGATTTACTGGTCAGTGGACTGCTTCCGCTGTCACCCAAAGTTTTTGAACTTGTCACTGACTTATTATGAATGCGCTGCAGGTGACGTATAAGGGAGGATGTTCCGAGGTGGTTAACGTCCTTACCCCTACTTATTACAGCTTGACAAAGGGAACACACGGCTTGACACCTGTTGTCCGCATTTCTGGTGAAATACCTCCACACCGAAGAGCTGATTTTTTTGGTATTTTCACCTGGCATGTCAACGGCCATATTCCTCCCACGGACAACAGGTGTCTCCCCGGGTGCCTGACTTAAACAAACCACCTCACCATCAGAATCCTCCTGGTCAATTTCCTCCCCAGCGCCAGCAACACCCATATCCTCCTCATCCTGGTGTACTTCAACACTGACATCTTCAATCTGACTATCAGGAACTGGACTGCGGGTGCTCCTTCCAGCACTTGCAGGGGGCGTGCAAATGGTGGAAGGCGCATGCTCTTCACGTCCAGTGTTGGGAAGGTCAGGCATCGCAACCGACACAATTGGACTCTCCTTGTGGATTTGGGATTTCGAAGAATGCACAGTTCTTTGCTGTGCTGCTTTTGCCAGCTTGAGTCTTTTCATTTTTCTAGCGAGAGGCTGAGTGCTTCCATCCTCATGTGAAGCTGAACCACTAGCCATGAACATAGGCCAGGGCCTCAGCCGTTCCTTGCCACTCCGTGTGGTAAATGGCATATTGGCAAGTTTACGCTTCTCCTCCGACAATTTTATTTTAGGTTTTGGAGTCCTTTTTTTACTGATATTTGGTGTTTTGGATTTGACATGCTCTGTACTATGACATTGGGCATCGGCCTTGGCAGACGACGTTGCTGGCATTTCATCGTCTCGGCCATGACTAGTGGCAGCAGCTTCAGCACGAGGTGGAAGTGGATCTTGATCTTTCCCTAATTTTGGAACCTCAACATTTTTGTTCTCCATATTTTAATAGGCACAACTAAAAGGCACCTCAGGTAAACAATGGAGATGGATGGATTGGATACTAGTATACAATTATGGACGGGCTGCCGAGTGCCGACACAGAGGTAGCCACAGCCGTGAACTACCGCACTGTACTGTGTCTGCTGCTAATATATAGACTGGTTGATAAAGAGATAGTATACTCGTAACTAGTATGTATGTATAAAGAAAGAAAAAAAAAACACGGTTAGGTGGTATATACAATTATGGACGGGCTGCCGAGTGCCGACACAGAGGTAGCCACAGCCGTGAACTACCGCACTGTACTGTGTCTGCTGCTAATATATAGACTGGTTGATAAAGAGATAGTATACTCGTAACTAGTATGTATGTATAAAGAAAGAAAAAAAAACCACGGTTAGGTGGTATATACAATTATGGACGGGCTGCCGAGTGCCGACACAGAGGTAGCCACAGCCGTGAACTACCGCACTGTACTGTGTCTGCTGCTAATATATAGACTGGTTGATAAAGAGATAGTATACTCGTAACTAGTATGTATGTATAAAGAAATAAAAAAAAACCACGGTTAGGTGGTATATACAATTATGGACGGGCTGCCGAGTGCCGACACAGAGGTAGCCACAGCCGTGAACTACCGCACTGTACTGTGTCTGCTGCTAATATATAGACTGGTTGATAAAGAGATAGTATACTCGTAACTAGTATGTATGTATAAAGAAAGAAAAAAAAAACACGGTTAGGTGGTATATACAATTATGGACGGGCTGCCGAGTGCTGACACAGAGGTAGCCACAGCCGTGAACTACCGCACTGTACTGTGTCTGCTGCTAATATAGACTGGTTGATAAAGAGATAGTATACTCGTAACTAGTATGTATGTATAAAGAAAGAAAAAAAAACCACGGTTAGGTGGTATATACAATTATGGACGGGCTGCCGAGTGCCGACACAGAGGTAGCCACAGCCGTGAACTACCGCACTGTACTGTGTCTGCTGCTAATATATAGACTGGTTGATAAAGAGATAGTATACTCGTAACTAGTATGTATGTATAAAGAAAGAAAAAAAAACCACGGTTAGGTGGTATATACAATTATGGACGGGCTGCCGAGTGCCGACACAGAGGTAGCCACAGCCGTGAACTACCGCACTGTACTGTGTCTGCTGCTAATATATAGACTGGTTGATAAAGAGATAGTATACTCGTAACTAGTATGTATGTATAAAGAAAGAAAAAAAAACCACGGTTAGGTGGTATATACAATTATGGACGGGCTGCCGAGTGCCGACACAGAGGTAGCCACAGCCGTGAACTACCGCACTGTACTGTGTCTGCTGCTAATATATAGACTGGTTGATAAAGAGATAGTATACTCGTAACTAGTATGTATGTATAAAGAAAGAAAAAAAAAACACGGTTAGGTGGTATATACAATTATGGACGGGCTGCCGAGTGCTGACACAGAGGTAGCCACAGCCGTGAACTACCGCACTGTACTGTGTCTGCTGCTAATATAGACTGGTTGATAAAGAGATAGTATACTCGTAACTAGTATGTATGTATAAAGAAAGAAAAAAAAACCACGGTTAGGTGGTATATACAATTATGGACGGGCTGCCGAGTGCCGACACAGAGGTAGCCACAGCCGTGAACTACCGCACTGTACTGTGTCTGCTGCTAATATATAGACTGGTTGATAAAGAGATAGTATACTCGTAACTAGTATGTATGTATAAAGAAAGAAAAAAAAACCACGGTTAGGTGGTATATACAATTATGGACGGGCTGCCGAGTGCCGACACAGAGGTAGCCACAGCCGTGAACTACCGCACTGTACTGTGTCTGCTGCTAATATATAGACTGGTTGATAAAGAGATAGTATACTCGTAACTAGTATGTATGTATAAAGAAAGAAAAAAAAACCACGGTTAGGTGGTATATACAATTATGGACGGGCTGCCGAGTGCCGACACAGAGGTAGCCACAGCCGTGAACTACCGCACTGTACTGTGTCTGCTGCTAATATATAGACTGGTTGATAAAGAGATAGTATACTCGTAACTAGTATGTATGTATAAAGAAAGAAAAAAAAACCACGGTTAGGTGGTATATACAATTATGGACGGGCTGCCGAGTGCCGACACAGAGGTAGCCACAGCCGTGAACTACCGCACTGTACTGTGTCTGCTGCTAATATAGACTGGTTGATAAAGAGATAGTATACTCGTAACTAGTATGTATGTATAAAGAAAGAAAAAAAAACCACGGTTAGGTGGTATATACAATTATGGACGGGCTGCCGAGTGCCGACACAGAGGTAGCCACAGCCGTGAACTACCGCACTGTACTGTGTCTGCTGCTAATATATAGACTGGTTGATAAAGAGATAGTATACTCGTAACTAGTATGTATGTATAAAGAAAGAAAAAAAAACCACGGTTAGGTGGTATATACAATTATGGACGGGCTGCCGAGTGCCGACACAGAGGTAGCCACAGCCGTGAACTACCGCACTGTACTGTGTCTGCTGCTAATATAGACTGGTTGATAAAGAGATAGTATACTCGTAACTAGTATGTATGTATAAAGAAAGAAAAAAAAACCACGGTTAGGTGGTATATACAATTATGGACGGGCTGCCGAGTGCCGACACAGAGGTAGCCACAGCCGTGAACTACCGCACTGTACTGTGTCTGCTGCTAATATATAGACTGGTTGATAAAGAGATAGTATACTCGTAACTAGTATGTATGTATAAAGAAAGAAAAAAAAACCACGGTTAGGTGGTATATACAATTATGGACGGGCTGCCGAGTGCCGACACAGAGGTAGCCACAGCCGTGAACTACCGCACTGTACTGTGTCTGCTGCTAATATATAGACTGGTTGATAAAGAGATAGTATACTCGTAACTAGTATGTATGTATAAAGAAAGAAAAAAAAACCACGGTTAGGTGGTATATACAATTATGGACGGGCTGCCGAGTGCCGACACAGAGGTAGCCACAGCCGTGAACTACCGCACTGTACTGTGTCTGCTGCTAATATAGACTGGTTGATAAAGAGATAGTATACTCGTAACTAGTATGTATGTATAAAGAAAGAAAAAAAAACCACGGTTAGGTGGTATATACAATTATGGACGGGCTGCCGAGTGCCGACACAGAGGTAGCCACAGCCGTGAACTACCGCACTGTACTGTGTCTGCTGCTAATATATAGACTGGTTGATAAAGAGATAGTATACTCGTAACTAGTATGTATGTATAAAGAAAGAAAAAAAAACCACGGTTAGGTGGTATATACAATTATGGACGGGCTGCCGAGTGCCGACACAGAGGTAGCCACAGCCGTGAACTACCGCACTGTACTGTGTCTGCTGCTAATATATAGACTGGTTGATAAAGAGATAGTATACTCGTAACTAGTATGTATGTATAAAGAAAGAAAAAAAAACCACGGTTAGGTGGTATATACAATTATGGACGGGCTGCCGAGTGCCGACACAGAGGTAGCCACAGCCGTGAACTACCGCACTGTACTGTGTCTGCTGCTAATATATAGACTGGTTGATAAAGAGATAGTATACTCGTAACTAGTATGTATGTATAAAGAAAGAAAAAAAAAACACGGTTAGGTGGTATATACAATTATGGACGGGCTGCCGAGTGCTGACACAGAGGTAGCCACAGCCGTGAACTACCGCACTGTACTGTGTCTGCTGCTAATATAGACTGGTTGATAAAGAGATAGTATACTCGTAACTAGTATGTATGTATAAAGAAAGAAAAAAAAACCACGGTTAGGTGGTATATACAATTATGGACGGGCTGCCGAGTGCCGACACAGAGGTAGCCACAGCCGTGAACTACCGCACTGTACTGTGTCTGCTGCTAATATATAGACTGGTTGATAAAGAGATAGTATACTCGTAACTAGTATGTATGTATAAAGAAAGAAAAAAAAACCACGGTTAGGTGGTATATACAATTATGGACGGGCTGCCGAGTGCCGACACAGAGGTAGTCACAGCCGTGAACTACCGCACTGTACTGTGTCTGCTGCTAATATATAGACTGGTTGATAAAGAGATAGTATACTCGTAACTAGTATGTATGTATAAAGAAAGAAAAAAAAACCACGGTTAGGTGGTATATACAATTATGGACGGGCTGCCGAGTGCCGACACAGAGGTAGCCACAGCCGTGAACTACCGCACTGTACTGTGTCTGCTGCTAATATATAGACTGGTTGATAAAGAGATAGTATACTCGTAACTAGTATGTATGTATAAAGAAAGAAAAAAAAACCACGGTTAGGTGGTATATACAATTATGGACGGGCTGCCGAGTGCCGACACAGAGGTAGCCACAGCCGTGAACTACCGCACTGTACTGTGTCTGCTGCTAATATAGACTGGTTGATAAAGAGATAGTATACTCGTAACTAGTATGTATGTATAAAGAAAGAAAAAAAAACCACGGTTAGGTGGTATATACAATTATGGACGGGCTGCCGAGTGCCGACACAGAGGTAGCCACAGCCGTGAACTACCGCACTGTACTGTGTCTGCTGCTAATATATAGACTGGTTGATAAAGAGATAGTATACTCGTAACTAGTATGTATGTATAAAGAAAGAAAAAAAAACCACGGTTAGGTGGTATATACAATTATGGACGGGCTGCCGAGTGCCGACACAGAGGTAGCCACAGCCGTGAACTACCGCACTGTACTGTGTCTGCTGCTAATATAGACTGGTTGATAAAGAGATAGTATACTCGTAACTAGTATGTATGTATAAAGAAAGAAAAAAAAACCACGGTTAGGTGGTATATACAATTATGGACGGGCTGCCGAGTGCCGACACAGAGGTAGCCACAGCCGTGAACTACCGCACTGTACTGTGTCTGCTGCTAATATATAGACTGGTTGATAAAGAGATAGTATACTCGTAACTAGTATGTATGTATAAAGAAAGAAAAAAAAACCACGGTTAGGTGGTATATACAATTATGGACGGGCTGCCGAGTGCCGACACAGAGGTAGCCACAGCCGTGAACTACCGCACTGTACTGTGTCTGCTGCTAATATATAGACTGGTTGATAAAGAGATAGTATACTCGTAACTAGTATGTATGTATAAAGAAAGAAAAAAAAACCACGGTTAGGTGGTATATACAATTATGGACGGGCTGCCGAGTGCCGACACAGAGGTAGCCACAGCCGTGAACTACCGCACTGTACTGTGTCTGCTGCTAATATAGACTGGTTGATAAAGAGATAGTATACTCGTAACTAGTATGCATGTATAAAGAAAGAAAAAAAAACCACGGTTAGGTGGTATATACAATTATGGACGGGCTGCCGAGTGCCGACACAGAGGTAGCCACAGCCGTGAACTACCGCACTGTACTGTGTCTGCTGCTAATATATAGACTGGTTGATAAAGAGATAGTATACTCGTAACTAGTATGTATGTATAAAGAAAGAAAAAAAAACCACGGTTAGGTGGTATATACAATTATGGACGGGCTGCCGAGTGCCGACACAGAGGTAGCCACAGCCGTGAACTACCGCACTGTACTGTGTCTGCTGCTAATATAGACTGGTTGATAAAGAGATAGTATACTCGTAACTAGTATGTATGTATAAAGAAAGAAAAAAAAACCACGGTTAGGTGGTATATACAATTATGGACGGGCTGCCGAGTGCCGACACAGAGGTAGCCACAGCCGTGAACTACCGCACTGTACTGTGTCTGCTGCTAATATATAGACTGGTTGATAAAGAGATAGTATACTACTAATATTATATATACTGGTGGTCAGGTCACTGGTCACTAGTCACACTGGCAGTGGCACTCCTGCAGCAAAAGTGTGCACTGTTTAATTTTAATATAATATTATGTACTCCTGGCTCCTGCTATAACCTATAACTGGCACTGCAGTAGTGCTCCCCAGTCTCCCCCACAATTATAAGCTGTGTGAGCTGAGCAGTCAGACAGATATATAATATATATATTATATAGATGATGCAGCACACTGGCCTGAGCCTGAGCAGTGCACACAGATATGGTATGTGACTGACTGAGTCACTGTGTGTATCGCTTTTTTCAGGCAGAGAACGGATATATTAAATAAACTGCACTGTGTGTCTGGTGGTCACTCACTATATAATATATTATGTACTCCTGGCTCCTGCTATAACCTATAACTGGCACTGCAGTAGTGCTCCCCAGTCTCCCCCACAATTATAAGCTGTGTGAGCTGAGCAGTCAGACAGATATATATAATATTATATATAGATAATAGATGATGCAGCACACTGGCCTGAGCCTGAGCAGTGCACACAGATATGGTATGTGACTGAGTCACTGTGTGCTGTGTATCGCTTTTTTCAGGCTGTCGAAGTCAGAAAAATGTCTCAATGCACACTGCCATATTTGCACCGCACACTGGTCCGTGCTGCGCATGCGTACGCTCTCCCGTGGAAGCGCATACCCGCAATAGCGTGCACTCGCACGCGCAGTATGCGCATTTACGGTAGAGTTTATGTGATCGTAGCGTGCGACTCATTCGTTACAAAAGTTCACAATTAATGTCGTTTATAGATCATGTTCCCCTCAATAGTTTCTGTAAGTTTGGTTTAGATAGAATGTCCCTGAGCGGAGGAATCCCTCTTTGTATTGTACGAAGGGTCTAACAGGAGTCATACAGCAGTATTTGGTACCCATCGGAAGAGTATTTAATTAGCAATATTCCGGTGTTGGTTTGGAGCGTATTAATCGCTCGTGCGAATAGTTATGAACATAAGAAGTTTATGTCCATTTCTATTATTTACCCATACTCAGGTATGCGGCGGGAAACCCAGTTTCCCACCCACCTGAGCCGTTTAAACTCAGCACAGCCCACCTGTATGAATCAACCTATGACCTTTGGTTACAGTACAGGGCCGAATTCCTGTGTCCAATAAACTGAAGGATTGTAGGACCAGGAGATTGCATTGTGTGTGGGGCATAAATAGGCAGGCCGACCACATCCAGCTCTCACTCTCTCATCAACGGTTATCTGCTGATAATCGGGAGCTGGATATCGAGGCGCAGGCGATCATACCCTTTGTGCGTAAGTTCTCTCCGTAATCATTGTCTTTCTGTGAGCCAATTCCTCTCTCTCCCTCTGTGTCTATTTCTCTCTCTCTATTTTCTCTTTTCTCTCGTAACTCCCCTAGACTAAACTTTATAGTATTGTATTGTATTGTGTTAGGCCAGGATAGTATTGTAGTTTATCCCTTAGTTAGGTGTTTGGTTAGGAAGTCTTTGTTATATTGTAGTGTATCATTTGTACTGTGTTACTCTTTTACAAGTATACTAGATATAATACAGATAATAGGCTTTGGAACCCTAAAACAGTATCTGTGTATTTACTATAGTGTTAAGTGTTCACTTGAGCGTCGGTGACGCTCAAACAGCTTTGTAGGTAGTCAGGCTACACAAAGTTGCATTTACACCCTGTACTCACATTAAAGGTATTCTGTGTGTTTCGTCGGTATAAGGTTTAATATCAAGGTATAGTGTTGTGAGCGTCTGCATCGCTGGTGACCTCCTCGTGGTCTCGAGTGTATGCTACGCCATAGCGAATCATTCCCCTAGACATAACCAATAACGTGTCCTGTGATCGCTGGGCCGTGAGCGAACGTGACGCTTGAGCGTCTCGCCTACGGCTGAGCGATCGTTACGCAAATAGCGTACCATTACGGTATTTCTTAAGTAAACAGCGTACAGTGTTCTTAGCTTCATAAGGGTTGTTTATACGACATAGAAATTTAGCATTGTCAATTGGGGACTCGTCCGATCCTTTTCACATCTGCACTAGGTAGATCAGCAGACATTATCCCCCAGCAAAAGGGTGGGAGGTTGTCTCGCAGTTGCTGACGGGATAAGCGTCTGCTTCACTTAGGTAAAGAGTGCTGAAGGAATCCGGTAACCGGAAGTAAGAACAAAACGCTTGTCTTTTAAAAACTGTTTATTTGTCTTTTGTCTTGCGTACGCACGCATATATCTGCATTTCTGTTCCATTTTTCGTATATCACTATTCCTGTTTGCCAAATTTTATAGTTGATAGAAAGTGCTAAAAGGAGATTTGCTGTTATTTAATAAATAGAGGTAATAGTTAAAGAATAGAACAACACACGGCTTGTCCGAGAGACGAGGCAGCCAGTGTGCAGTGTGGATTGCGGTAGATGATCAGGGATCATCTACATTGATAAAATATATATTGTGTTACGGTGGATCCTTTGCATTGCGTACACGTGTCGCTAACAAAGACTAGTGTACGCAATCCGAAAGGCAGGACGCACGCAGCGTACATTACGCAACGTAGCGTCTGGTTACGCCCACGTAGCTCAAGTTGTGATAAAGTTGAATTAGCGCAAAAGCGATAAGTAGCGCAAAAGCGATAAGTGGCGCAAAGGCGATAAGTAACGCACAGCGGTAGATAACGCGACGCGGTAAATAACGCAAATCTATTTTTGGAAAATCTGAAATTTAGTTTAACAGATCCTGCTCCTAATTGGTAACACTCTTGGCCTGAAGACAATTTCTGCGCAGAAATAGATATAGAAACAAAAGTGTACATGTGTTGAGTGAGTGTGTTTTGTATACAAAAGTTTATATAACTTTAAGGTGGAACCAAAAGGAAAGTCGGGTACTCGTTAAGGAACATACGTGTAAGTGACATATACGGTGGCCAGGGAGGCATCTCTGGTTAAATAATATTTGAGCATTAGAGTATAGCGGACCATAAGGTAACAAGACCAGGAGGTCATAAGGTAACAAGACCAGGAGGTCATAAGGAACAAGACCAGGAGGTCATAAGGTAAAAAGGTCCGCTATAAAAGTCCAGTGGCACAACGCCTGGGGTGTTGGTGCAGAACCCATATAGGCCATTAAGCTCTGGCTGAAGGAATTCGCAGCCGAAATTTTCGATTCCACTGGTCGCTCCGCACATAAGATTAGTTGCTTATGTGCTGAACGATTGTACCGCACGTAATTGTGTGCATTAGTAAACCTGACCGGTACTATTTGTGTACGAAGGTCATAAACGCTATTTGTACATTCTGACGTGATTTGTGTAATTTTTTATTTTTGGAAGGGAAGTTCGCTGGTCACTCAGGAACTATCTAACAACCCCAACGTTTACTGGAAAGAGTAAGTGTCCTGCGGGTATCCCTCATATGTTCCAGTAAACTGAAGGTTCCATAGGGGCCCTGTATCGAGTACGCCAGCACCACGTCGGTGTGATCAGGTCGTATTGGTCGAGGTGGGCGAGTGAGTGGGGTACTCGGTAAACCGCCACCGCCGGCCTACTGCGGAGTAATCTGGTTGTCTGTAAAGGCTTGCTGAAAACCTTGATACAGAAAATCCAAGGAGGACTAAGCAACACCTACAGACGATGGGGGCCAGTTGCTCAGGTAGGGGGCGATCAACCCTGGTTCAGGTTGATTCTGTGAACCGACCAGTTGGGTCGGCACGATATGTAATGTGTGAAAAATATGGAATTCACACCGAATCTTTATGTGATGAATGGGAGAGAATGACTGTACAAGACAGGGACAAGTTCCCAAGAATAGGTAGCTTCAGTCCGGAAGTGTTACAAAATTTAAGGAGGAGGATATGTCTCGTAAAATCATCAAAGAGACGAATTCAGCATCATGATTACTTACAGTTATGGCACCAGGAAGGTGAGATACAGAGAGGTTTGGCTCTGGCGGCAGGATCTGGGGCAGTCAGGAAGTTGATTGCCACAGCTCCTCCTCCACCATATATTGCAGGAGAGAAGTTGATTGCGGAGAGAAACGCACTGGGTTGTAAAACACAAACTCTTAGTAACAATGTAAATGTTAATGATGTTAACCAAATAACTCATGCAAGTATTAACCCGTGCAAGTTGTACCCTGTTTTGAACCTTCCTCAGGAGTGTGAACAAGAAGACGATTCGGCAACGATTTCAGCGCTCTCTCTAGCGGCCACCATAGCAGAGACCACAGTAGGCACAGCACCACCCACGAGATTAGTGAAGGCCCCTAGCGGAGGGATAGGTGAGGTCGTGTCAGCGGGTAAGTACGGCACCATGCATTACACTGAAACAATTGTACCACAAGTTGTAGAATCTACACAGAATGAAGTTGTTAGAATTGCTCCTGTAAAGGTGATAGTAGTTCCCAATGGGAAAACAGATGCATCAGGAGTCACACCCGTCAGGAACATTGCCATGTATTGCCCGTTAACTAGAATGGAATTGAGGACCATAGTGTCTGAATTCCCAGACCCCAGAAAGGATTTAGTGGCAAGCCAAAAATACATCAGGGATTTAGGAAACACTTTAGAGCCCAATAATAAGGATTGGCAGATAGTGTTAAGAGCTTGCTTACCTCCCAGTGTCGACTCAGTTAAATTCTTAGCTGATTGTCTATTAGATAAAGATGTACCACTTACAGATGTGTACGACCAGGATAATGTAAAAAGGATAAATTTGCAGCTAAAAGAATATTTCCCAGCCGTTGCTAAATGGAATAAACTATTCTCCATTAAACAAAAGGAGTCTGAAACGGCAGCAGAATATTTCCACCGGGCATTATCAGAAATGGCAAAATACACTGGTATAGAAGACATAAAGACCAACCCAAACCATCGAGAAGTAGCAGTATCTGTACTGATGGATGGTTTGAAAGAAACATTAAAGGCTAGGGTACAGACCACGCAGCCATGCTGGCGAGGTCTGTCAGTGTCCACTTTGAGAGAAGCTGCTGTTGATCACGACAAAAACATCACTAGGCACAGGGAGTCGCAAAGTGATAAGTTGATGTCCGTAAGTATACAGGCGCTGACCACAAGGCAGCCTGCGTATGTACCACCGAATCCTGTGGATAAGGCAAGTATGATAACATGTTTTTCTTGTAACAAACCAGGACATTTTGCACGAGACTGTAGAGTAAGAAATGTACAAAGATCTTTTCAACCCCCTAGACAACAACACCACACACGACATTGGGAGCAGGGTCCACAGAGGCGGAGTTTTGAGCCACATACAGGGGAAACAAAAAGATATCCCCCAAACAGAGATTGGCATGCCTCTGGTAGTTCCCAGCTAACCCCCGCACAAGTAGTTGCTGCCAATGGGATTCAGGGCGGTCAGCATACCCAATAGGGGTGTGGCCATACCTGTAATCTGCAACCAGTTAAATTGATTGCCAGTCTTGGAAGCGAACCAGAGATTGCAATCAATGTGGCTGGTAAAACTTTAAACTTTCTTGTAGACACAGGGGCGGCCAAGTCAGTGATAAATTCGACAGTGGGCATGAGAACCACTGGTAGGACAGTTCCAGCCATAGGAGTAACAGGAGTAGTCCAGCACTACCCTGTTAGCAAACCAGCCGAGATTACAATAGGGCCTCTGCACACCAAGCATTCCTTTTTGCTGGCTGCATCGGCACCGACCAATCTCCTGGGAAGAGACTTACTATGTAAAATGGGTTGCGTCATTTATTGTACTCCTGAAGGTGTATTCTTGGACATACCTGAGAATCACGCTCAAGAAGTACGAGATATGTTAGACTCCCCATCAAAATTAATGTCACATTCCATTATGACAAATAGGAATCCATCCCAGGTAGAAGAGATGACATCTCAGATACCAGATTCACTTTGGACAAAAGATGGACAAGACACTGGATTAATGGCAAACGTAGCTCCAGTAGTAGTGCAAGTAAAAGATGGTAGGATAGCTCCAAAAATCCCACAGTATCCTCTGAAGCCAGAGGTGGAGTTAGGAGTTTTTCCCGTAATAGAGCGCTTGCTACAACAGGGCATTCTAGTAAGAACGTCCAGCACAGCAAATAGTCCCATCTTCCCTGTTAAAAAGAGTGGGGGGAGGGGTTACAGGCTAGTGCAGGATCTAAGGGGGATTAACAAAATAGTCGAGAGTCAGTTCCCCGTAGTGCCTAATCCAGCTGTCATCCTAATGCAAATTCCTCCCACTGCCAAATTTTTCACTGTTATTGACCTCTGCTCCGCTTTCTTTTCGGTACCTCTGCACCCTGACAGTCAATATTTGTTTGCATTCACATACAGAGGAGTCCAATACACGTGGACTCGATTACCCCAAGGTTTCATAGATAGTCCAAGTATATTTTCTCAGGCTTTGCATGATTGTTTACAGTCTTTCCAACCGGAAAGTGGATCAGTGTTGATACAGTATGTGGATGATCTACTACTGTGTTCTGATTCATTGGAGGCATCCCTGAAAGATACGAAACAGCTCCTGTTTCATCTTTCAGACACAGGTCACAAGGTCTCCAAAGACAAGTTGCAATTATGCCAAGCTAAGGTAAAATACTTGGGACACTGTCTAACACAAGGACTGAGACACCTGACCGCGGATAGAATCCAAGCCATTAGAGACATGACACTACCACAAACCCAGCAACAGATCAGAACGTTTTTAGGAATGTGTGGGTATTGCCGTAATTGGATCCCAGGGTTTTCCATATTGGCACTACCTCTGCAGGAAATGGTCTCCTCAAACAAACCTGATCGGATTTCGCATACAGACGAATCTGAAACGGCATTTGAGAGACTCAAACAGTGTCTAACGCAGGCACCTGCACTAGGTATGCCAGACTATGGGAAACCCTTTGAACTATACGGAACAGAAAGTGCTGGGTGCGCAGCAGGTGTACTAACACAAAAACACGGTGACGCCAGCAGGCCAGTTGCATACTACAGCGCTCAGCTAGATACGGTAGCGCGGTCCCTCCCCACATGCTTGCGTAGCGTTGCGGCGATAGCATTGCTAGTGACGAAAAGCGAAGATGTCGTGCTAGGCCACAACCTCACAATCCATACACCACATGCAGTATCTGCCTTATTAAATTCTGCCCAAACCAGACATGTCTCATCAGCAAGGTTTACGAGATGGGAATTGGCATTAATGGCCCCAGTAAACATCACCATAAGGAGATGCAGCGCATTAAACCCTGCAACATTTCTCCCAGGTGTGCCTGGACAGGCACAAAGGGTGGGAGGTGAGAGTGATGGGGAAGGAGGATTTTATACAAAGGAGGATGCACATGATTGTATGGAATATTTGACCCAAAATTTTACCGCAAGGCCTGACATCAGTGACAATCCACTAGAAGATGCAGAACTCACGTTCTACACGGACGGTAGTTGTCACAGACAGTCAGACTCGGGAGACTTGTGTACTGGATACGCAGTCGTAGATGACCAAGACACCATAGAAGCGGAACCGCTAGGCCCACCTCACTCAGCCCAGGTTGCTGAACTGGTCGCCCTAACCAGAGCATGTGAATTGGCTAAGGGTAAGTCTGCCAATATCTACACCGATTCTAGATACGCGTTCGGGGTAGTCCATGATTTCGGAGCCCTATGGCGGCTCAGAAATTTCATGACGGCAGCTGGCACACCGATAGCGCATGCAGCGTATATAAAAAGGCTTCTAACAGCGATACAAGAACCCGACAGAGTGGCTGTTATCAAATGTAAAGCACATACGTATAGCCAAGACCCAGTATCCCTTGGTAACAGCCGAGCAGACGAAGCTGCAAAGCTTGCAGCTGCTACCCCCATACGGACAGACACCACACAGTTGATGGTATTTAATACCATCAACACACAGAAGTTGTGTGAGATGCAGAATTTGTGTTCCACTCAAGAGAGAGCAGTCTGGAAGGCAAAGGGATATGGCCAGGAGCCCTCAGGGCTCTGGACGGATGGACATGGTAAACCAGTGGCCCCCAGGGCATACCTTCCATGTCTGGCTGAAGCAGCTCACGGGCTGACTCATCTAGGCAAGGAGGGGATGTGCAAATTGGTAAGAGCATACTGGTGCGCCCCAGGATTCTCCTCTCATGCTGGTAAAAGAGCAATGTCATGCCTTACCTGTCTGAGAAAGAATATTGGAAAGGCAATACCTACAGAACCCTCCCATATCCCACCTGCCGGCGGCCCTTTCCAAGTAATACAAATTGACTTCATCCAATTGCCCCCATGTAGAAACTTAAAGTATGTACTTGTCTGTATAGATGTTTTCTCGAATTGGGTCGAAGCTTTTCCAGCAGCTACAAATACCGCTATGTTTACAGCTAAGAAAATTGTGCAGGAATTTGTATGTAGATATGGTATCCCTAGAATAATTGAAAGTGATAGGGGTACCCATTTTGCAGGTGATGTCTTTCAAGGAATGTGTAAGTTGATGGGAATTGATAGTAAGCTGCACACTCCGTACCGTCCACAGGCGAGTGCGAAGGTCGAAAGAGTGAACAGCACTATTAAAAATAAATTGAGTAAAGTAATGGCAGAGACAGGATTGACGTGGCCAGAAGCTTTACCCATTGTTTTGTATAGCATCAGAACCACTCCCAGGTCCCCTCTTAATCTGTCTCCTTTTGAAATTCTGTTTGGTCGACAACCGCATGTCATGATTAACCCTCAGGATGATTTGAAATGTAACAATGAAGTAACTGTAAAGTACTTGATTAACATGAGTAAGCAGTTGAGGAGTCAAAATGATAATCTGAAGTTGGTGATTCCTGATTTACCAGATAGTAATTGTCATGACATTGAACCTGGGGATTATGTAATGATACGAAATTTTCTACGCTCAGGTTGTCTTATTGATAGATGGGAAGGACCATACCAGGTCTTATTGACTAGCACCACAGCATTGAAGGTTGCTGAGAGAGAGACTTGGGTCCATTCATCCCACTGCAAGAAGGTTGCTGACCCAGAGAAGTCCCGTGATAAGGAACAGACGGTAGAGGTTGTATCACTGGAGTGTCTGTTCCAGGAGGACTGAGGCGGCACCTGAGCCTTGAAGATCGAAAGCAGTTGTCGACTCCCTTCTCCCTTTTATTGTTTTTCTCCACTTCCCATCCCTTCTCCCTTGATATTTCTTTTTCCCCTTTCTCATTCTTCTCCATTTCCTCCTCAAAGATGGACTTGCCCAAAGAGACTGTGATCCGGATTTTGATGTTAACCATGATGTTGACCAGAGCAGTCTGTTCCGGCGAGAGTACCATAGAGGTCGAGAGAGGTTCTGGAATGGGTTCCGATTATGATGATGGAGGCGTAGTTTTCCAAGATCAACCAATCCAACAAGCAAAGGCGAGTATCAGAAAACGATCCGATAGAAGAAATTGTGATGGATTGTTAGCTGAGGAAAATTGTATCTGTAGGCTCTGTGATAATCTGGTTGAAGATGGATGCATAAAGAAATGCCAATCTAGTTTTAATATCCATATGGACCGGCATCCATTGAGTGACTATCACTCTCTAGTGGGTAACGTGTTGAACCAAACAGATTGTTGGGTATGCTCTCAAGTACCTCAGGGTCACAGCAAATCAGGGCTAGTACCATTTCCTTTAACGTTAGGGGAAGTACTTGAGCTAAGTGGTGGGAGACCGGTGGACCGGAGGTTTAACATCTCCAGCCCTCCTAGTTTGAAGCTCCACCAATACCATGTGGATAGGTCCCTCTTATGTTTTAACATCTCCAATCCCAGAAAACCGGGAAATTGGGAAGTGTCATGGAGCAACCTTACCATGACCTTTTCACACAGAGCAGATAGAATGCCTACAGATACAGAGCTTGTACGCCACATAGCCAGTAGAGGAAAATCTTTCCGGTATAGGTATACCTTAGGAAATAGAATTACTAAAGTTGGAGAGGTATCACCAGGATACTGTGCACATATCGTACAAACCGATACATGTATTAGACAGATGGAAGAATTAGGGTCAGGAGATTTCACCTGGAAGGTTTGTAACATGGTCATGTCCTTCTCCGTCCCTTATGTTCTCCCCGATGATGCATATTTCATATGCGGGAGAAAGGCGTACAAGTGGCTTGCCCCAAACTCTGAAGGATTGTGTTATATTGGAAAAGTATTGCCTGAAGTGATGACTGTAACACATGACAAAATGAAAGACATACACCGTGGTGCCCAAGCTCCTTATACTCACACTCACTACGAACACCGAGTTAAAAGACAACTGTCAGAAAGGTTAGAGCATCCGGCCTCTGATCTTATCCATGAATCCACCGGGATTCAGGTTCTGGTAGCGTTAGATTTCACTCGTACCGCTCGAGGAGTGATGAATTATAAATACATTTCCGCACTCGCCAATTTGTTAGATAATATCACTGAAATGTATGATGACACGTTTAGATACACTGGAAGAGAACTTCAAGCTTACAAAACAGAACTAGTTCAGCATAGGATGGTTCTTAATTACCTTACAGCAGTAACAGGCGGATATTGTGTTACATTGGCAACACAGTACGGTATAAAGTGTTGCACGTATATCACAAATAACACCGAGGATCCGGTAGAGGTCATAGACCAAAAGATGGACGATATTCTGCAATTAAAGTGGGAATTTCGTCGGAAACACAATCTCACCCTTGCTGCTGTAGGTAATGAGCTGACTGGTTGGGTGTCATGGTTGAACCCGCGAAATTGGTTCTCCGGTTTGGGAGAGTGGGCTCAAGGAGTCATAATGGATGTTGGAAAGTTTCTCCTGTGTATCTTAGGTGTTGTTATATCTATTGGATTGATATTTAGATGCGGGCAGGCTTTGATGAGGTGTAAACAAAGTACGAAAGTGATGAGCTTGAGGAGTGAGGAAACTGTAATTAACCTGGATTTGATTTATGACCCAATGCTAGAAACCATGACGTAATGATGTAATGAGTATACGGTCCGTCTTTCACCCATTTCTATGTTTTCCTCCGAGGTACAAAGACCCACGTAGACGAAGGACCTGATGAGCCAAGGGGCCGACAACGGAAAGATGGAAAGAAGAAGAGCAGACGACCTGATATACAAGATTTTATGGACAATGCCATGGGTACCCCAGTTTCCCTAGGAACTTTAAAATCACGCTAGCCCAACATTTTTTGTAAATCCATGGACGTTGTTTGCTTTACTCACGATTTATGAGCAAAAGCACAAAGAAGAAGACTGCAATCAAACGACACCAATCAAGACCTCAATCGACGAACGTACATTAACCTGACATAGAATATCATTGCATTTTTCGTAAGTGTTCTTTATCTTCATCTCTGCAACCCTCAGGTAATAACACACATAGTCGATAGGGAATACAGGCACAGATAGCAGCAACCACATACCCCCCCAATTCATGTATCATCAACTAAAATGTGCATCCCCATTGTGTTACAACCACAGCCGAAATGAGCTCGGTAGAGTTTGACAGCCCATCCACAGACCTGTACCACAGGATAAGAAGGAATTCAAATGTATACTTCGCAATACCTCGAAGCTTGATTTACCACACGTACGGCACGATGATACATGACCCCCCCAAACATGGACTCATACACACATGCTCCTGCTTTCTCACTAGGTCATACTCTCTTCACACCTACTCCATTCTTCCTCCTTTCCCCACCATGGAAATCAATTAACCCCTGACTTACATTTTTCTCCTTAAATATTTTGTGGCAGTTATTATTGACTGCCAAAGGGTGGACTGTCGAAGTCAGAAAAATGTCTCAATGCACACTGCCATATTTGCACCGCACACTGGTCCGTGCTGCGCATGCGTACGCTCTCCCGTGGAAGCGCATACCCGCAATAGCGTGCACTCGCACGCGCAGTATGCGCATTTACGGTAGAGTTTATGTGATCGTAGCGTGCGACTCATTCGTTACAAAAGTTCACAATTAATGTCGTTTATAGATCATGTTCCCCTCAATAGTTTCTGTAAGTTTGGTTTAGATAGAATGTCCCTGAGCGGAGGAATCCCTCTTTGTATTGTACGAAGGGTCTAACAGGAGTCATACAGCAGTATTTGGTACCCATCGGAAGAGTATTTAATTAGCAATATTCCGGTGTTGGTTTGGAGCGTATTAATCGCTCGTGCGAATAGTTATGAACATAAGAAGTTTATGTCCATTTCTATTATTTACCCATACTCAGGTATGCGGCGGGAAACCCAGTTTCCCACCCACCTGAGCCGTTTAAACTCAGCACAGCCCACCTGTATGAATCAACCTATGACCTTTGGTTACAGTACAGGGCCGAATTCCTGTGTCCAATAAACTGAAGGATTGTAGGACCAGGAGATTGCATTGTGTGTGGGGCATAAATAGGCAGGCCGACCACATCCAGCTCTCACTCTCTCATCAACGGTTATCTGCTGATAATCGGGAGCTGGATATCGAGGCGCAGGCGATCATACCCTTTGTGCGTAAGTTCTCTCCGTAATCATTGTCTTTCTGTGAGCCAATTCCTCTCTCTCCCTCTGTGTCTATTTCTCTCTCTCTATTTTCTCTTTTCTCTCGTAACTCCCCTAGACTAAACTTTATAGTATTGTATTGTATTGTGTTAGGCCAGGATAGTATTGTAGTTTATCCCTTAGTTAGGTGTTTGGTTAGGAAGTCTTTGTTATATTGTAGTGTATCATTTGTACTGTGTTACTCTTTTACAAGTATACTAGATATAATACAGATAATAGGCTTTGGAACCCTAAAACAGTATCTGTGTATTTACTATAGTGTTAAGTGTTCACTTGAGCGTCGGTGACGCTCAAACAGCTTTGTAGGTAGTCAGGCTACACAAAGTTGCATTTACACCCTGTACTCACATTAAAGGTATTCTGTGTGTTTCGTCGGTATAAGGTTTAATATCAAGGTATAGTGTTGTGAGCGTCTGCATCGCTGGTGACCTCCTCGTGGTCTCGAGTGTATGCTACGCCATAGCGAATCATTCCCCTAGACATAACCAATAACGTGTCCTGTGATCGCTGGGCCGTGAGCGAACGTGACGCTTGAGCGTCTCGCCTACGGCTGAGCGATCGTTACGCAAATAGCGTACCATTACGGTATTTCTTAAGTAAACAGCGTACAGTGTTCTTAGCTTCATAAGGGTTGTTTATACGACATAGGAATTTAGCATTGTCAAGGCAGAGAACGGATTATAAATAAAACTGGTGGTCACTGGTCACTATCAGCAAAACTCTGCACTGTACTGAGTACTCCTAATGCTCCCCAAAATTAGTAAATCAAGTGTCTCTCTAATCTATTCTAAACGGAGAGGACGCCAGCCACGTCCTCTCCCTATCAATCTCAATGCACGTGTGAAAATGGCGGCGACGCGCGGCTCCTTATATAGAATCCGAGTCTCGCGATAGAATCCGAGCCTCGCGAGAATCCGACAGCGTCATGATGACGTTCGGGCGCGCTCGGGTTAACCGAGCAAGGCGGGAAGATCCGAGTCGCTCGGACCCGTGAAAAAAAACATGAAGTTCTGGCGGGTTCGGATTCAGAGAAACCGAACCCGCTCATCTCTAGCAGGAGTACAGTGCAGAGTTTTGCTGACAGTGACCACTAGTATACGTTATCTGCCTGAAAAACACTCCATATCTGTGCTCAGTGTGCTGCTTTATTGTGGGGACTGGGGACCACCACTATAATATCATATAGGAGGAGTACAGCAGTGACGTGCGGTGGGGTGAGGCAGGTGAGGCAGAGCCTTTCCTGTCATACTAACATCTGTGCTAGAGTTTTTACTGTATAAAGTATATGAAAAATACAAAGAATCTGTTAAAAATATCTTCTTTGTATTATTCTAATGATTTTTATAGTCAAATCTCTTGAGTAAAAAGTCTATGGCAGGTGAGGCAGTGCCTCGCCTATGTATCTTTTCCACCCATCTCTGATCCAAACTCACCAATTTCCCAGGAGTTTATACCTCTGCACCTGTGTATAATGCCCACATGCACCATTTGGCTCATATATTGTGTGTAAATCTGGCTCTGGTACTTACCAGTGCCTCCTGTAAAATGTACCTAACCGCACGTCCCTGGAGTACAGTGCAGAGTTTTGCTGACCAGTGACCACCAGTATATAATATATAGCATTACGGTACGGAAGGCCACTGCTGTACCTACCTCTGTGTCGTCATTAAGTATACTATCCATCTACATTCTAATACCTGTGGTGCATTTTAGTTTTGCAGTTTGCTGACACAGTGACCACCAGTATACTATATATAGCAGTACGGAAGGCCACTGCTGTACCTACCTCTGTGTCGTCATTAAGTATACTATCCATCTACATTCTATACCTGTGGTGCATTTTAGTTTTGCAGTTTGCTGACACAGTGACCACCAGTATACTATATATAGCAGTACGGAAGGCCACTGCTGTACCTACCTCTGTGTCGTCATTAAGTATACTATCCATCTACATTCTATACCTGTGGTGCATTTTAGTTTTGCAGTTTGCTGACACAGTGACCACCAGTATACTATATATAATAGCAGTACGGTACGGAAGGCCACTGCTGTACCTACCTCTGTGTCGTCATTAAGTATACTATTCATCTACATTCTATACCTGTGGTGCATTTTAGTTTTGCAGTTTGCTGACACAGTGACCACCAGTATACTATATATAATAGCAGTACGGTACGGAAGGCCACTGCTGTACCTACCTCTGTGTCGTCATTAAGTATACTATCCATCTACATTCTATACCTGTGGTGCATTTTAGTTTTGCAGTTTGCTGACACAGTGACCACCAGTATACTATATATAATAGCAGTACGGTACGGAAGGCCACTGCTGTACCTACCTCTGTGTCGTCATTAAGTATACTATCCATCTACATTCTATACCTGTGGTGCATTTTAGTTTTGCAGTTTGCTGACACAGTGACCACCAGTATATATAGCAGTACGGTACGGAAGGCCACTGCTGTACCTACCTCTGTGTCGTCATTAAGTATACTATCCATCTACATTCTATACCTGTGGTGCATTTTAGTTTTGCAGTTTGCTGACACAGTGACCACCAGTATACTATATATAATATAATAGCAGTACGGTACGGAAGGCCACTGCTGTACCTACCTCTGTGTCGTCATTAAGTATACTATTCATCTACATTCTATACCTGTGGTGCATTTTATTTTTGCAGTTTGCTGACACAGTGACCACCAGTATACTATATATAATAGCAGTACGGTACGGAAGGCCACTGCTGTACCTACCTCTGTGTCGTCATTAAGTATACTATCCATCTACATTCTATACCTGTGGTGCATTTTAGTTTTCCAGTTTGCTGACACAGTGACCACCAGTATACTATATATAATAGCAGTACGGTACGGAAGGCCACTGCTGTACCTACCTCTGTGTCATCATTAAGTATACTATTCATCTACATTCTATACCTGTGGTGCATTTTAGTTTTGCAGTTTGCTGACACAGTGACCACCAGTATACTATATATAGCAGTACGGAAGGCCACTGCTGTACCTACCTCTGTGTCGTCATTAAGTATACTATCCATCTACATTCTATACCTGTGGTGCATTTTAGTTTTGCAGTTTGCTGACACAGTGACCACCAGTATACTATATATAGCAGTACGGAAGGCCACTGCTGTACCTACCTCTGTGTCGTCATTAAGTATACTATCCATCTACATTCTATACCTGTGGAGCGCCTCTTTTTTTCTTTGCATCATGTGCTGTTTGGGGACAATTTTTTTGAAGTGCCATCCTGTCTGACACTGCAGTGCCACTCCTAGATGGGCCAGGTGTTTGTGTCGGCCACTTGTGTCGCTTAGCTTAGTCACACAGCGACCTTGGTGCGCCTCTTTTTTTCTTTGCATCGTGTGCTGTTTGGGGACAATTTTTTTGAAGTGCCATCCTGTCTGACACTGCAGTGCCACTCCTAGATGGGCCAGGTGTTTGTGTCGGCCACTTGGGTCGCTTAGCTTAGTCACACAGCGACCTAGGTGCGCCTCTTTTTTTATTTGCATCATGTGCTGTTTGGGGGCTATTTTTTAAAGTGCCATCCTGTCTGACACTGCAGTGCCACTCCTAGATGGGCCAGGTGTTTGTGTCGGCCACTTGTGTCGCTTAGCTTAGTCACACAGCGACCTTGGTGCGCCTCTTTTTTTCTTTGCATCATGTGCTGTTTGGGGACTATTTTTTTGAAGTGCCATCCTGCCTGACACTGCAGTGCCACTCCTAGATGGGCCAGGTGTTTGTGTCGGCCACTTGTGTCGCTTAGCTTAGTCACACAGCGACCTTGGTGCGCCTCTTTTTTTCTTTGCATCATGTGCTGTTTGGGGACTATTTTTTTGAAGTGCCATCCTGCCTGACACTGCAGTGCCACTCCTAGATGGGCCAGGTGTTTGTGTCGGTCACTTGTGTCGCTTAGCTTAGCCATACAGCGACCTCGGTGCAAATTTTAGGACTAAAAATAATATTGTGAGGTGTGAGGTGTTCAGAATAGACTGGAAATGAGTGGAAATTATGGTTATTGAGGTTAATAAAACTATGGGATCAAAATGACCCCCAAATTTTATGATTTAAGCTGTTTTTTAGGGTTTTTTGTAAAAAAACACCCGAATCCAAAACACACCCGAATCCGACAAAAAAATGTCGGTGAGGTTTTGCCAAAACGCGTCCGAATCCAAAACACGGCCGCGGAACCGAATCCAAAACCAAAACACAAAACCCGAAAAATGTCCGGTGCACATCACTACTTAAAAGTGTTTGGAATAGAGTTTATTTTTAATTGCTTTTGAATATGATATCGTCCAGATGGCGGGCTTCATTCGTGATACACATTTGTAGTCGATTTCTAAAGTTTTACATCACTCTGCGGGTCACTTCCGGCGTTATTGCTGCAAGCTCCTGACGAAGCTCACTTTCATTTGTCTGGCTACGTTAACAAGCAGAATTTTTGTTACTGAGTGGAAACCAATCCTCATCAGCTTCACGTAAGGCCTCTACCCAGCCAGTTGGGCCATCTGAGAGCTGAGGTCTACAAACATACACCAAGAACCATTAATGAACTGAAAGCTACTATACGCCAAGAAATGACAACATACATACTATTCAAATCAAAACCATTAGAAAATAAACTGTCTGGTGTCTGTTTTTACTGAAAATGCATCTTAGATTGGCAGGTGTCTAAATGGTTGAAAGAGGTATCACAGATGCGCGGTGGCTAAGTGATTGACCCTTTCCCTAAGATCTTTCCCCCCTGTACCTTGTATCGGGTTCAGAGAGGTAGGATACGATAGATTGATATGCAACAGTGATTTACTGACAGCAATCTCCAAAGGGAAGTTCTTTTATTAGGCCGCAAGGACTCCTGGATTAAAGATGGTAATTAGGCATACAGCAAGAATTGGATAACCACAATAATGAAAATTGAAGAAAATGATTACAAAGATTGAATAGAGTACAAGAAAATCAATTTAGCTACAGCTCACAATACATTGGGACATTCAATAATTCAATGGATTTAGTCAATCTAATCAGATATATGCATATTCCGAGAAAAATGATTAGACAAGAAAAACAGCGAAGGTGATTAAGAATACAGTTTTCAATATCAATTACTACTTTTCTAAATATCCATGATACTCCAAAAAAGTCCCAATCTTCACAGACACTATACATTGGAGCTCATGGATCCTACAGTGCCACAGTATTGCAATGGAGAGGGACTGTGGTATAACTGGACTTGTTGCACAAGGGATGGAGATCTTACAGTGCCACAGTGTTGCAATGGGGGCTGTGGTATAATTGCACTTTTAGAAGAAAGATTAATCCTTGGTTCAGTTAGTAAATGTCACTGTGCGTCAATGTTATATAAGGATGTAGCTAATAAAGGTGTCATAGAATCTTTAACGAGCAACTGTCTCTAGTACTTATCTCTTGGAATGAATAGCTCAGTCCTCTTATTTCCTGTTCTCTATAACAGCTCAATGTCTCTGCGATGTTCTTCTTACAAGCAGTGTCTCTGTACTGGTTAATACTGTGGTTAAACAGGGGTCACTCTGCGTGATTCTCAGTCAAGTGTCTGGTAGCACCCCTTTATTCAATGCGGTCATGAGTAGTATGTGTCTAACAAGGGACAATAGGGCTTAGCGCTCACCCTCCTGCAAACAGTCTCTTACCCACTCACAGGTTATTTCACTTTCTCCCATAATATGTCTCAGTGGTTTCAGCCCTCTCAAAATGGCCGCAGCATCTGCGCCTCTGCATAGGCCTGGCAGTGTCTGGTCCCCGGCTGCGGCATCTCTTGCCCGCTCTACCCACTTGTGGAAGCACCCCGCTGCCTTAATTCTTCAGCTCTGATCTTCACTGCCTTGCGTGACCACCCGGTGTGCCAAGTCAGCTCTCCCGCTCCTTGCCACACATCCAGCTGCTTCAATGGCTTCTCTACAACATCCTGCGTCACCGCCCTTTTCTTCCCACAAGGCTCCGCTTACTCTTTCTCGCTCTGTCCAATGAAATCCTGCCACCTCACGATGCAGGACATGTGACCTTTCTCTGGTCTATACCTTAAACCCCCGCTGTATCAGCCAAAAGAGTCATCAGGTAGCACACAAGGTCATTTATATTTTAAAGGGGTATACACAAGTGTCTCGCTCCGGGGTGCCACATTTATACAATGGTTTTGTATATTTAATGCACTGTGTCTGTTGCCCCTGTAATTTTTCAGATCTCTGTATACTTCTTCAAAAGAAAGCAGCCATCTCTGCATGTACGATCACTTAGTACATACCATGTGACCTAGCAAAGTGTAAGTGCAGATGGAAAAACAGTGGTGCGGTGACTCAGAATCAAGCTCAATGCATGACCACATTTTTATGGGGCGGAATTCTTCAAGCTTTGTCGCCGCTGAAAGCTACGAGCGGCACTGAAAGGGTTAAACCCATCCCGGTACGGATTGTCCCGGGACTGAGTCTTGGAAGAGACATCTTCAGCACTACCCCGGCCGCCCCCCCACCTCCCCTTTTCATGCACTGCCAAAGCTTGTCCCCTGCTCCCTGATTAATACGTTTATATTCATGTTTTTTCCATGGTTGCTCCAGCAAACAGAAAGTGTTTTCCCTGGTCCCACTAGCCAATTCGGAGCCTCGATCCTCTATAAATCACTAAGAGCTGTCTCCAGCCCTGGGAAATGCAGACATGTTTACTTATTTATTTCATACACTGCTAAAAAAAAAATATGAAAACTGTATTAATGAACATTAAATTTAATGGCATCTGTTATGATACAAAAGTCACAGAGTGGTCTCCATCTAGCAGCCCTGTGATATCTTTAAACTGTTGAAGCTTTGAATAGGAATGTGGGGTTTGAGTAATGTTGTTGTCACAAAGTTATTTTTGTGCATAGTCTGATGTCATCGCTTGTAATCAGAGAGTTCTGATGTCATTACCTCAGCATTCGTTAGTAGAATTTGTGTATTATACAGAATAATGGACCACCTACTGCAAATTATTACGGACTTTAGAAATCAGGTCTGTCTCGTCTAAGACTCTAAACTGGAACATTTGGGGGGTATGCGGTTCATCCGTCTATGCGTTAGCTTGTTTTCTACATTCAGTTTTAAAAAGCTCTTTATAATCTCATACAAGCAGTAAAAAAGCTCAGGAACAGCCGGTTGATCCGGTAAAAACATATTTACCGACTTAACCAAGTTCTTGCTGTAGGGACCACCTCAACAGTTTTTATATTATTATTTTTTATATTTTGGCTGCTAGTGTTATTTCCAATATAGGAGAATATTTATTATAAACTGCTGTCTGCACCCCAAATATTAAGAATCCTAATCGCTGCAATTCTTTATCCGGTAAGAATCTGGAGTCTATTCATGAAGCAGTGAAAAGAGTGTAGAAACAGAGCAGTGGAGAAATTGCTAATGGCAACCAATCAGCATCTCATTTACATTTTATAGACTGTACTTGATAAAGGCTTCCTTCAAAGCTGATTGGTTGCCATTATTATTTATTTATTTATTAACAGTTTCTTATATAGCGCAGCATATTCCGTTGCACTTTACAATTAGAACAACAGTAATAGAACAAAACTGGGGAACAGTAATAGAATAAAACTGGGGAACAACAGACAGACATAGAGGTAGGAAGGCCCTGCTCGCAAGCTTACAATCTATAGGGAAATAGGCATTGATACACAAGGATTGATGCCACCTATTGCATAATGGTCCACCAGATTACTAGGTACTTAATGGGTCGTATGATATGATCACCCAGTAATGTTGGCTTAGGGGGTCATTCAGACCTGATCGCTCGCTAGCTATTTTTTGCAGTGCTGCGGTCAGATAGTCGCCGCCTACAGGTGAGTGTATTTTAGTTTTGCAAGTGCACTACAGCAGAGCACTACAAAAAAGTTTTGTGCAGTTTCCGAGTAGCTCAGAACTTACTCAGCCGCTGTGATCACTTCAGCCTGTTCTGGCCCAGAAATGACGTCAGACACCCACCCTACAAACGCTTGGACACGCCTGCATTTCTGCTGCGGGGTACACTGGGCTCCACAGGGAATTACATTGGGGTGTGTAGAGTAGGATCTTGATCCGAGGCACCAACAGGCTCAAAGCTTTGACCTTCTTCCCAGAATGCATAGCACCGCCTCCTCTATAACCCTGCTTCCGTGCACAGGAGCTCAGTTTTGTAGTTGGTGCCATGCAGTAAGCAGGCATACAACAGGGGGGCTGCTCCAGCAGCCCTGAGAAAAAGAAAAATTAAGAATTCAAGGGACGCAGCAGAGGCACTGTCTGTGTTAGATGTCAGTCAGACATCTCCTGCTGCAGCTCCATCACCTCCCCCAGCGGCGCTGTATACTCCCGCGCCCTGGTTGCCGGGTACTTACAGCGGAGGCTCCGGTTTTCTTCCAGTTAGTTACACACACACACGACCGCTGTTCTGCTGGATCGCATGGCCACACTCAGGGAGGAGGTAAGTGGGTCCCCCCGGCGGGACCTGCTGTAAATCGCAATCCCGCGTGGCTGGTGGGAGGCGGGCCGCGCGCGCTGGCGTGGATACTGTGGTAGTACAGGGACCCCACTAGACCACCAGGGCAAGGGCACAGGTCGGTTTTCTCTCATAAAACCATTTATATAAGCCCACAGTACCCGGTGGTGAAGTCCATCAGTGGGATAAGGCTTTGACCTGTAGGCCCTCCCCCAGCCCAAGAGTAAATGTTCCCGCCCCGGAGCTGCATATCTCTCTCTCCCTCACTCCCTGTCAGCATTTGGGCGCCATTAGGACAAGCTGAGCTGATCCTGGGACTGTTTGGGCAAATCCTCATCTGTAAAGCCGGCTGCATGTCAGCGCTGTGCATTTTACAGGACACTTAAGTATTCTACATGTCTGCTGACAGTGTTAGTTAAGAAAGAGTGCATTTAGTCATATATATTACAAGTACCCTGTGATATACATCCAGTCTTTACTGTGCATTGTTATATCTATTGAGTGTATAGCTATACATACTAGTACTACTCTGTATTGCTAGTCCAGTGCAGTTTTATTGCATGTCATAATTTCTGCATTGTACAAACTGTGACTCTGTGTGTGCATATAGCTGCTGAGTGACCTCCATTTCGTGTATCTCACTCAGATTGCTATCCCTATATTCTATAACCTGAGGGGGCTAAGTGCGTCAGGTTTATCATTTAATATAGGTAGTTCACAGGATATACTCAGTGTGTATTTTTCTCTGTGATTTTTAGTCACCATATACCTCTTGAATTTCCTGTTTGTGCTGATACACTGCACAGGGGGTTCTTGTTAGGTATCGTGCTGCTGATATTGTACTGTGTTGCCTTGCATTGAGCTTTCAGATATGTCAGCTACAAAGGGCAATGGTGGTGGGGCTGATCCCACATTGCGTGGTGGTGACGCTGCAGACACATTTGAGGAAAACATGGCAGCTGGGGTTTCAGGTGCTGGTGGATCCTTACCCCCAAGTGGGACTGTAGCAATGGGGGTTCAAAATGACCCACCTTGGACTAACGCCCCCTATGGGACCTCATGTGCCGGTACAACTGCTTATGGTCCCCGCGGTTAACCCGCCATGGGCAGATCAACTGTCCGCTCAGTTACAGCAATTGAACCAATCACTGACTACTCAGAAGTCTAACCCTCGCCCACCTAAGACCAAGGGGTCCTCTAAGCGGGCCATTACTTCCTCACAATCCACCAACGTCCCAGACACCTCGTCTGATGAGGATGGCGTTTATACTGACCCCACAGATTCTGATCCCGACGCTTCTGATGGGGAATCTGTTTCACAGGTGGATGTTCCTGACTTTTTGGAGGCTATCAGGACCATTCTTCAAATTACTGATGACACAGAGCCTGATGCTGCCCCTAAGAAACCGGACAGGTTTAAATGTCAGAAAGTGGTTAAAATAAGAATTTACTCACCGGTAATTCCGTTTCTCGTTGTCCGTAGTGGATGCTGGGGACTCCGTAAGGACCATGGGGAATAGACGGGCTCCGCAGGAGACTGGGCACGCTAAAAGAAAGATTAGGTACTATCTGGTGTGCACTGGCTCCTCCCTCTATGCCCCTCCTCCAGACCTCAGTTAGGGAAACTGTGCCCGGAAGAGCTGACACTACAAGGAAAGGATTTGGAATACAGGGTAAGACTCATACCAGCCACACCAATCACACCGTACAACTTGTGATAACCATACCCAGTTAACAGTATGAACAACAACTGAGCCTCAATCAACTGATGGCTCATAACAATAACCCTTTAGTAAGCAATAACTATATACACGTATTGCAGAAGAAGTCCGCACTTGGGACGGGCGCCCAGCATCCACTACGGACTACGAGAAATAGAATTACCGGTGAGTAAATTCTTATTTTCTCTGACGTCCTAGTGGATGCTGGGGACTCCGTAAGGACCATGGGGATTATACCAAAGCTCCCAAACGGGCGGGAGAGTGCGGACGACTCTGCAGCACCGAATGAGCAAACTCAAGGTCCTCCTCAGCCAGGGTATCAAGCTTGTAGAACTTAGCAAATGTGTTTGAACCCGACCAAGTAGCAGCTCGGCAAAGCTGTAAAGCCGAGACCCCTCGGGCAGCCGCCCAAGAAGAGCCCACCTTCATTGTGGAATGGGCTTTTACTGATTTTGGATGCGGCAATCCAGCCGCAGAGTGAGCCAGCTGAACCGTGCTACAGATCCAGCGAGCAATAGTCTGCTTCGAAGCAGGAGCGCCAACCTTGTTGGCTGCATACAGAATAAACAGCGAGTCAGACTTTCTGACTCCCGCCGTTCTGGAAACATAAATTTTCAAAGCCCGGACTACGTCCAGCAACTTGGAATCCTCCAAGTCCCTAGTAGCCGCAGGCACCACAATAGGTTGGTTCAAATGAAACGATGATACCACCTTAGGGAGAAATTGGGGACGAGTCCTCAATTCTGCCCTGTCCATATGGAAGATCAGATAGGGGCTTTTACATGACAAAGCCGCCAATTCTGACACATGCCTAGCCGAAGCTAAGGCCAATAGCATGACCACTTTCCACGTGAGATATTTTAGCTCCACGGTCTTAAGTGGCTCAAACCAGTGGGATTTTAGGAAATCCAACACAATGTTAAGATCCCAAGGTGCCACTTGTGGCACAAAAGGAGGCTGAATATGCAGCACTCCCTTTACAAACGTCTGAACCTCAGGCAGTGAAGCCAGTTCTTTTTGAAAGAAAATGGATAGGGCCGAGATCTGAACCTTTATGGACCCTAATTTGAGGCCCATAGTCACATCTGACTGTAGGAAATGCAGAAAACGACCCAACTGGAAGTCCTCTGTAGGGGCCTTCCTGGCCTCACACCAAGCAACATATTTCCGCCATATGCGGTGATAATGCTTTGCTGTCACATCCTTCCTAGCTCTTATCAGCGTAGGAATTACTTTATCCGTTATACCCTTTTCCGCTAGGATCCGGCGTTCAACCGCCATGCCGTCAAACGCAGCCGCGGTAAGTCTTGGAACAGACAGGGCCCCTGCTGCAACAGGTCCTGTCTGAGAGGCAGAGGCCATGGGTCCTCTGTGACCATCTCTTGAAGTTCTGGGTACCAAGTCCTTCTTGGCCAATCCGGAACAATGAGTATTGTTCTCACTCCTCTTTTTCTTACTATTCTCAGTACCTTGTGTATGAGAGGAAGAGGAGGAAACACATATACCGACTGGAACACCCACGGAGTTACCAGTGCGTCCACAGCTATCGCCTGAGGGTCCCTTGACCTGGCGCAATATTTTTTTAGCTTTTTGTTTAGGCGGGACGCCATCATGTCCACCTGTGGCCGTTCCCACCGATTTGCAATCTGCTCGAAGATTTCTTGATGAAGTCCCCACTCTCCCGGGTGGAGGTCGTGCCTGCTGAGAAAGTCTGCTTCCCAGTTGTCCACTCCCGGAATGAACATTGCTGACAGTGCTTGTACGTGATTCTCCGCCCAACGAAGAATCCTTGTGGCTTCCGCCATCGCCACCCTGCTTCTTGTGCCGCCCTGTCGGTTTACATGGGCGACTGCCGTGATGTTGTCTGACTGAATCAGCACTGGTTGGTCTCGAAGCAGGGGCTCCGCTTGACTCAGGGCGTTGTATATGGCCCTTAATTCCAGTATGTTTATGTGCAGACGAGTCTCCTGACTTGACCACAGCCCCTGGAAGTTTCTTCTCTGAGTGACTGCCCCCCATCCGCGGAGGCTTGCATCCGTGGTCACCAGGACCCAGTCCTGTATGCCGAACCTGCGGCCCTCGAGAAGATGAGCACTCTGCAGCCACCACAGAAGAGACACCCTGGCCCTCGGGGACAGGGCGATCAGCCGATGCATCTGAAGATGCGATCCGGACCACTTGTCCAACAGATCCCACTGAAAGATCCTGGCATGGAACCTGCTGAAAGGAATGGCTTCGTATGACGCTACCATCTTTCCCAGGACTCGCGTGCAGTGATGCACCGACACCTGCTTTGGTTTCAGGAGATTCCTGACCATGGTCACTAACTCCTGAGCCTTCTCCTCCGGGAGAAATACCTTCTTCTGTTCTGTGTCCAGAATCATGCCCAGGAAGGGCAGACGCGTCGTAGGAATCAGCTGCGACTTTGGAATATTCAGAATCCAGCCGTGCCGTAGCAACACTTCCTGAGAGTGCGCTACGCTGAACAACAACTGCTCTCTGGACCTCGCCTTTATAAGGAGATCGTCCAAGTACGGAATAACTGTAACTCCTTGCTTCCGGAGAAGTACCATCATCTCCGCCATTACCTTGGTATAGACTCTCGGTGCCGTGGATAGACCAAACGGCAACGTCTGGAATTGGTAATGACAGTCCTGTACCACAAGCCTGAGGTACTCCTGGTGAGGCGAATAAATGGGTACATGCAAGTACGCATCCTTGATGTCCAGAGATACCATAAAATCCCCCTCTTCCAGGCTGGCAATGACCGCTCTGAGCGATTCCATTTTGAACCTGAACTTTTTCATGTAAATGTTCAAGGATTTTAAATTTAGAATGGGTCTTACCGAACCGTCCGGTTTCGGTACCACAAACAGTGTGGAATAGTAACCCCTTCCCTGCTGAAGGGGGGGTACCATTATTATCACTTGCTGGAGGTACAGCTTGTGAATAGCCGTCAGGACTATCTCCCTCCCCGTGGGAGAAGCTGGCAAGGCGGATTTTAGGTAACGGTGAGGGGGCGTCACTTCGAATTCCAGCTTGTATCCCTGAGATACAATTTGTATAGCCCAAGGATCCACTTGTGAGCGAACCCACTGGTTGCATAAATTTCGGAGACGCGCCCCCACCGCTCCTGGCTCCGCCTGTGGAGCCCCAGCGTCATGCGGTGGACTTAGTGGAAGCAGGGGAGGACTTTTGTTCCTGAGAACTGGCTGCATGGTGCAGCTTCTTTCCTCTACCCCTGCCTCTGGCAAGAAAGGATGCACCTCTGACTCTCTTGCTTTTTTGAGAACGAAAGGACTGCATTTGGTAATACGGTGCTTTCTTAGGCTGTGAGGAAACCTGTGGCAAGAAAGTCGACTTTCCAGCTGTCGCTGTGGATACGAGGTCCGAGAGACCGTCCCCAAACAATTCCTCACCCTTATAAGGCAAAACCTCCATGTGTTTTTTAGAGTCGGCATCCCCTGTCCATTGCCGAGTCCATAAGACCCTCCTGGCAGAAATGGACATTGCATTTATTCGAGAGCCCAGCAGGCAAATGTCCCTCTGGGCATCCCGCATATATAAGACGACGTCTTTAATATGGCTAAGTGTTAGCAATACGGTATCCCTGTCCAGGGTATCCAACCCCTCTGACAGAGTATCAGTCCATGCTGCAACAGCACTGCACATCCAAGCTGAAGCAATAGCCGGTCTCAGTAGAGTACCAGAGTGTGTATACACAGACTTCAAGATACCTTCCTGCTTCCTATCCGCAGGTTCCTTTAGGGCGGCCGTATACTGAGACGGCAGGGCCACTCTTTTAGATAAGCGCGTCAGGGCATTGTCAACCCTAGGGGAGGATTCCCAGCGTAAACTATCCGTTGGCGGGAAAGGGTACGCCATTAGTATTCTCTTGGGAATCACCACTTTCTTATCAGGGGAAGACCACGCTTCTTCACATAACTCATTTAATTCATGTGACGGGGGGAAAGTCACTGGCTGCTTTTTCTCCCCAAACATATTTACCCTCTTGTCAGGGACAGGGTCAGCCTCTGAAATGTGTAATACATTTTTCATTGCAATAATCATGTATCGGATGGCCTTAGTCATTTTGGGCTGTAATAGTGCCTCATCCTCGTCGACGCTGGAGTCGGACTCCGTGTCGACATCTGTGTCAACCAACTGAGATAGTGGGCGTTTTTGAGACTCTGACGGCCTCTGAGGCGCCTGGGCAGGCCCGGGTTGAGAGCCCGGCTGTCCCCCGGCAGCAACATAATCAAATCTCTTATGTAATGAGTTTACATTGTCATTTAAGACCTTCCACATATCCATCCAATCAGGTGTCGGCACCGACGGGGGCGACACCACATTTATCTGCACTTGCTCCGCCTCCACGTAACCCTCCTCATCAAACATGTCGACACAGCCGTACCGACACACAGCACACACAGAGGGAATGCTCTGACTGAGGACAGGACCCCACAAGGTCTATGGGGAGACAGAGAAAGAGTATGCCAGCACACACCACAGTGCTATATACACAGGGATACACACTACCAGAAGTGAATTTTTCCCAATAGCTGCTGTATCAATACACCTTTTGCCTAAATTTATGTGGCCCCCTCTCTTTTTACCCTCTTAGTGCCAGGAGACTGCAGGGGAGAGCCTGGGGAGCGTCCTTCCAGAGGAGCTGTGAAGAGAAATGGCGCTGGTGTGCTGAGGAAGAAGGCCCCGCCCCCTCAGCGGCGGGCTTCTGTCCCGCTGTTTCTGACTAAAAAATGGCGGGGGTTTTACACATATACAGTCACAGACTGTATTATGTGTCTTTTTTATGCCAAAGGTATTCTTATTGCTGCCCAGGGCGCCCCCCCCCCCCCAGCGCCCTGCACCCTACAGTGACCGGAGTGTGTGGTGTGCAGTGGGAGCAATGGCGCACAGCTGCGGTGCTGTGCGCTACCTTAATGAAGACAGGAGTCTTCAGCCGCCGATTTCATCACCAACTTCTTATCTTCTGGCTCTGCGAGGGGGACGGCGGCGCGGCTCCGGGAACGGACGACCGAGGACCTTTGCCTGTGTTCGAACCCTCTGGAGCTAATGGTGTCCAGTAGCCTAAGAAGCGCAACCTAGCTGTGAACAGGTACGTTTGCTTCTCTCCCCTCGGTCCCACGTAGCAGTGAGTCTGTTGCCAGCAGATCTCACTGAAAATAAAAAACCTAACATTACTTTCTTTACTAGCAGGCTCAGGAGAGCCCACTAGGTGCATCCAGCTCTGGCCGGGCACAGATTCTAACTGAGGTCTGGAAGAGGGGCATAGAGGGAGGAGCCAGTGCACACCAGATAGTACCTAATCTTTCTTTTAGAGTGCCCAGGCTCCTGCGGAGCCCGTCTATTCCCCATGGTCCTTACGGAGTCCCCAGCATCCACTAGGACGTCAGAGAAACAAGTTTTACCTCATTTTGACCATTTAGTTGACATACGTCAGGAGTCCTGGTAAAATCCAGGAAAGAAATTCACGCTACCCCCTCGCAGCGGAGCTAAGTAAAAATTGGGAAACACCCCCGCCAGTGTATTCGCAGGTGGCGCGGTTGATGGTATCCTCAGCTCTGCTGGTAAGTACTGTCACGTCTCTGAAAGAACCGACAGATAAGCGTGTGGAGGGTTGTTTAAAGGCAATTTACACCCTAACTGGTGCGGCGCATAGGCCCACCATTGCAGCAACATGGGCTGCAGAGGCTGTTGAAGCGTGGTCTCAGGAGCTGGAGGTGGAGTTGCCTTCCAATGCTTCTGATCATGCTAGACAATGTCTGTCTTATATTGTCACAGCTTCTCATTACATTAAGGAGGCAGCTTCTGATGCCGGTATTCTGGCGGCCAAGGCTTCTACTACGTCCATTTTGGCTAGCTGGAATCTCTGGTTATGGTCCTGGTCTGTGGATCTGGACTCTAAGAAAACCCTGGAGGTACTCCCTTTTAAGGGAGACATTCTTTTCGGAGAAGATCTCAACAAGATAGTGGCTGACTTAGCTTCTGCTAAAACAGCATATCTACCTAGTACTGCTCCTTCTGTACCGAAGGCTAAGAATACTCCCTTTCGCTCCTTTCATCCTTCAGGGAAAGCAAAAGGTCAGGCTTACCCGAAACAGGTTCGCACTTCCAAACCCAATAAGACCAAACCCAAACGGGCCTGAGCTGCCCGTCAGCCTGCTTCCAAAACTGACAAGCCTGCCGCATGATGGGGCGAGCCTCCCTCTGGGGGATCCTGAGGTTTGCGGTTGGCAACCTCCATTACCAATTTTGGGCATTACCTTTTGGTTTGACCACGGCTCCGCGTGTCTTCACCAAGGTCATGGCGGTAATGATGACTGTACTCCGCCGTCAAGGGGTCAGGATCCTACCGTACCTGGACGACTTGTTGATCCTGGCAAATTCCCCAGAAATTCTCCTACGCCATCTGTATCTGACTATCCAGTTTCTGCAAGCCCACGGGTGGCTCATCAACTGGAAGAAATCTTCCCTGGTCCCTGGTCAGAGCATTGTGCACCTGGGGGCACTGTTGGACACTCAAAACCAGCGGTTGTTCTTGTCTCAGGAGAGAGTCCTGAAGCTTCAGGACAGGATTCGATGCTTCCTATCTCGTCCGCAAGTGTCGATACATTCGGCAATGCAGGTGCTAGGTCTCATGGTGGAGTACGCTCAACGCTCAATTCCATTCCCGTCCTCTGCAGAAGCTGATTCTTGCCAAGTGGGACGGCCTGCCTCCCCGTATCAGGTCTCAAATGATCTCCTTGTCTCCGGAGGTCAATCTGTCACTGAGCTGGTGGCTTCAGGATCCCTTCTGGATCTCCAGCTGCGTCCTTCTGATGACGGATGCCAGTCTGAGAGGTTGGGGCGTGGTGTTGGAGCAACATTCCCTTCAGGGTCGGTGGACCAAGGAGGAGTCTCTCCTCCCGGTAAACATTCTGGAATTGTGGGCGGTGTTCAACTCATTGAACTTGGCTCAGCATTTAATACAGAACAGACCTGTTCAAGTACGGTCAGACAGCGCCACCACGGTGCCGTACATCAATCATCAAGGCGGCACTCGAAGCCGGATGGCAATGAGGGAAGTCTCACGGATTCTTCAGTGGGCGGAACGCCATCTGCCAGCCATATCGGCAGTGTTCATTCTGGGGGTTCTAAACTGGGAAGCGGACTTTCTCAGCCGTCAGGACGTACACGCCGGAGAGTGGAGCCTCCATCCAGAAGTGTTTCAACTCCTCGTGGACAAGTGGGGCCTTCCGAAGTGGACCTGATGGCATCTCAACACAATCACAAGGTTCCGGTCTTCGGAGCAAGGACAAGGGATCCTCAAGCAGCGTTTGTGGACGCACTTGGCAATTCCATGGAATTTTCGGCTGCCATACGTGTTCCCTCCGGTGTCACTCCTGCCCAGAGTAATAAGGAAGTTTAAGCAAGAAATCCTACTTCTGATCGCTCTATCTGGGCCAGACGGCATTGGTTCTCAGACCTTCTGGGTCTCTCGATAGAGCGTCCCCTTCTACTTCCTTTTGACATGTCGACCTTTTCCATGTCGACCTTTTGACCGGTCGACCTTTTCCAGGTCGACCTTTTGACCCTGTCGACTTTTTGACCCTGTCGACCTAATGTCTGTCTAATATATGGTGTCTATCTATTGACTGTCTAACTAGACACTGTCTATCTACTAAACGGATAGGATAGAGAAGGCGGCGCTATGCATTCTGGGAAGAAAGTCAAAGCTTTGAGACTGCTGGTGCCTCGGATCAAGATCCTACTTAACACCCCAATGTCATTCCCTGTGGAGCCCAGTGTACCTCGCAGAAAGAGATTTAACAACGGCAAGTTCTTACCATAAATCTCGTTTTTTATTACCACTCCCAGAAAACGGTCAGTTGACACCCAGAAATGCCTTCTTCCTGTCAATCACCTTGCGATCGGCTGTGCGAATGGATTCTTCGTACAATCCATCGCCAGCAATGATCCGCTTTGTAGGCGTACGACGCGCCTGCGCATTGGGGTGCATACGCATGTGCAGTTCTGACCTGATCGCAGCCAGCGCAGCTAAAAATCCTAGCGTGCGATCAGGTCTGATTGACCCCCCAAGTGTCAGGAGGGTGTGAGAGTAAAGAAAGACAAGATATGTGTTGTTATGTGGACTGTACAGAGAGTATGTAATTAGATAGGGAATTTGATAGGCTTGTCTGAAGAGGTGGGTTTTCAGGCAACGTTTAAAGGTTTGGAGACTAGAGGTGAGTCTTATTGTGGAGTCTTATTCCACAGAGTGGCTGAAGCACGGATAAAGTTCTGTAATTTTGAGTATGAACAAGTAATGCATGTGGATGAGAGACGCAGATCTTGTGCAGAGAGGAGAGGTCAGGTAGGGAGATATTTTTAGATGAGTGAAGAGATGTACGTTGGTGCAGTTTGGTTAACGGCCTTGTATGTATGTAAAAGTATTTTATATTTAATGCGGTAGAATACCGGTAACCAATGGAGGGACTGACAGAGCGGATCTGCAGACGATGAACATCTATTGAGGAAGATTAGCCTCGTAGCTGCATTCAAAATGGATTGTAGTGGTGAGAGCCTATGTTTGGGAAGACCGGTCAGGAGACTATTGCAATAATCAATGCGGGAGATAATGAGAGTATGGATTCGAGTTTTGCTGTGTCTTGTGTAAGGTATGGTCGTATTTTGAATATGTTTCTTAGATGAATGTAATGTGATCTTGAGACAGATTGAATGTGGGGAACAAAGGACAGTTCAGAGTCAAGAATGACACCTAGGCAAAGAGCTTGTGGGGTAGGGATGATTGCTGAGTTATCAACAGTGATAGAGATATCAAGTTGGTAACTACAATTGGCTGGTGAAAATATAATTAATTCTGTTTTGAAAATATTAAGTTTGAGGTGGCGAGATGTCATCCAAGATGAAATGGCAGAAAGGCATTCAGTGACACGGCCCAATACAGATGGTGACAAATCTGGGGAGGATAGGTAGATTTGAGTATCATCCACATACAGATGGTACTGAAATCCGGAAGAGTTGATTAGTTTGCCAAGAGATGTGGTATAGATAGAGAAAAGCAGAGGACCTAAGACTGAGCCTTGCGGTACTCCAACTGAGAGAGGTAGCGAAGAGGAGGTGGAATCAGAGAAACGAACACTGAAGGAGCGATTAGATAGGTAGGATGAGAAACAAGAAAGGGCTGTGTCCTGAATACCTAGGGATTGTAGTGTTTGTATGAGAAAAGAGTGGTCAACAGTGTCAAAAGCAGCAGTGAGATCAAGGAGAATAAAGGCCCATATAGACGGGCCGATGCGGGGAGAGATGTGTGCTGAGCGAACCGCTCAGCACACATCTCTCCCGCCGCTCAGCACAGCGCGATCTGTGCTGAGCGTGCGGGGGGAGACCGAAGTGAGCGATCCGCTAGATTGGCCTGCACGGCAGGCCAATCTAGCAGCAGCGATAGCGATGTGCGGGGCTGCGCATCGCTATCGCTGTAAGGGGTGCACACGGAGCGATCAGGCTTATATTCTAAGCAATCTAGTCAGATTGCTTAGAATATCGCTCTGTGAGTACCCCCCTTAAGTAGTGAGTAATGGCCTTTAGATTTAGTAGTGACCAAATCATTCACTACCTTAGTCAGTGCTGTCTCTGTGGAGTGTTGGGCACGAAATCCTGACTGAAGTGGGTCCAATAGGCTGTGTGAGTAAAGAAAGTGTGTGAGGCGAGTGTAGGCAAGTCTCTCAAGTAACTTGGAGTGGCATGGGAGCTGAGAGATGGGACGGTAGTTAGAGAGAGAGTTAGGGTCAGAGTTTTGTTTTTTCAGAATGGAAGTAATCACTGCATACTTGTACAGAGAAGGAAATATACCAGTACAGAGAGAGAGAGAGAGAGAGAGAGAGAGAGAGAGAGAGATTACAGCTTTTAGTTAAGGTTGGGATGAGCACTGCAGACAGAGCTTTACTAGTTTGTGAGGGTATAGACCAGGCATGTCCAAACTGTGGCCCTCCAGCTGTTGTGAAACTATACACCCCAGCATTCCCTGACACAGCTTTAGCATTCTCTGACAGCAAAACTGTGTCAGGGCATGCTGGGATATGTAGTTTCACAACAGCTGGAGGGCCGCAGTTTGGACATGCCTTGTATAAAGTCAAGGGGAGAGGTAGTAGAGTAGGCAGATGAAAAGAGTGCAGATACTTCACCTTCATTTGTAGGATCAAATGAAGAGTAGGTGTTAGAGTAGGGGTGGGCAAAATACGGCCAGCGGGCCGGATGCGGCCCGCAAACCGATCCTGCCCGGCCCACTGCCTCCCACCAGCGAGCAATGACAAGCGGCCCGACCGGCTGAGCTGCTTGTCATTGCTCTGCACTGCAGTACCTCCAAGCTGCCAGCGGCGCCTCTCTCCCCTGCTGCTGCACGGCGCCTGCGTTGTAGCAGCCTCCTCCTCCCGCCTCCAGAGTCCCCAGTGACACGGCTGTGTTCAGCCGAAAAGGGGCGGAGCTACGTGTCGATGAGAGGGCGGGGCTACACAGGACCTCAGGGGGCGGGGCTACACGGGACAAGAGCCAGACTGCTACAGATCCATCCTTCCTGCCACTGCCAGCCAGATCAGTAAGTTAATGGGAAAAATGAAAGAAAGTGTGTGTGTGTGTGTGTGTGTGTGTGTGTGTGATAGTGTGCATATATTTGTGTGTGCGGGCAGTAGCGTCAGACTGTTTTTAGGTTTTGGGGGAGAGATCTTTAGCTCTCGCTGTACCAACCCCTCCCGTGTTCTGTCACCATGTCACCCCCATGTTCTGTCACTATGTCACCCCCCCCTGTTCTGTCACTGTGTCACCCCCCCCGTGTTCTGTCACTGTCACCCCCACCGTGTTCTGTCAACCCCCCTCCCCGTGTTCTGTCACTGTGTCACCCCCCTGTGTTCTGTCACCGTGTCACACATCCGTGTTCTGTCACTGTCACCCCCACCGTGTTCTGTCACTGTGTCACCCCCCCCCGTGTTCTGTCACTGTCACCCCCCTCCCCGTGCTCTGTCACCGTGTCACCCCCACCATGTTCTGTCACTGTCACCCCCCCCCCTCCCCATGTTCTTTCACTGTGTCAACCACCCCTGTGTTCTGTCACCGTGTCACACATCCGTGTTCTGTCACTGTCACCCCCCTCCCCGTGTTCTGTCACTGTGTCACCCCCACCGTTTTCTGTCACTGTGTCACACACCCGTGTTCTGTCACTGTCACCCCCCCTCCCCGTGTTCTGTCACCGTGTCACCACCACCGTGTTCTGTCACCGTGTCACACACCCGTGTTCTGTCACTGTCACCCCCCCCTCCCCGTGTTCTGTCACCGTGTCACACCCCCCATGTATTGTCACTGTGTCACCCCCCCCCCCCGTGTTCTGTCACGCCCACCGTGTTCTATCACCGTGTCACCCCCACCGTGTTCTGTCACTGTGTCACCCGCACCGTGTTCTGTCACCGTGTCACATCTTTCCCCAGGGGCCATAAGACACTGGATAATTTGCTTGCTGCACAATAATTATCCTAAATAAAATGTTAATGTGTAAAAAGGCTCTCTATCTGCCGTAATGTGTGTAAAAGGGGCTCTACCTGGTGTAATGTGTGTAAGTGGCGCTGTGTAGCGCAATTTAAGTAATGGAGACTATTGTGCAGCCTAATATGAATCTGTATTATTTTTTGCCCACACCCCTTCCACATGAAGCCACGTCCCTATATTTTTGGCAAGTGGGGCGAGCTGCTATTTTGTATGTGGCCCTCGGATACTGACAGGAAATGTCAAGTGGCCCCTCAGCTGAAATAATTGCCCACCCCTGTGTTAGAGGGTTCAGGCAGGGAATTGAACAGGTCACTTGCTGTGGAAGAGCATACCATTTCAATTCGGATCTTATCAATCTTGTCCTTGAAATAGGAAGCAAGATCTTGCGCACTGACAGTGGCTGGTTGGTTGGGTGAGGGCGGGGGGGGGGGGGACAAGAAGTGATTTAAATGTATTAAAAAGTCGCTTGGGGGTAGAGGCTTGGGCAGAGATGAGAGATTGGAAATATGTTTGTTTGTTAGTGTCCAGAGCATTACGATAAGAGTGGTACACGGTCTTATATGTGAGAAAGTCAATTGAACTACGAGATTTACGCCACTGGCGGTCTACTTTATGTGAGAGTTTTTGTACGCGTCTAGTGCTTTTAGAGTGCCACGGTTGACATCTAAGTCTATGTGGAGTCTGATGGGTAGCTGGAGCCACTTCATCAAGTACTGTTTCTAGAGTTTGGTTATGGTGTGACACAGCAGTCTCAGGAGAGGTGAATGTAGAAATTGGTGAGAGCAGTGGTTGCAGTGAGGTAGATAGTTGTTGAAAATTAATAGCGTTAATATTTCTGCGGGTTAGAGGCGGCTTGGTAGACTTCAGGGACATTGAGTTTGAAGTAATGGAGGAGAGCATGCAGGTGATAAGGTTGTGATCTGAGAGAGGGAAAGGAGTGTTAGTAAGTTCAGAAACAGAGCATAGTCTGGTGAATGCAAGATCAAGGCAATGGCCTTCCTGATGAGTAGGGGAGTCAGTCCATTGGGAGAGGCCAAGAGAGGAGGTTAGAGAGAGTAGTGCAGAGGCATGGGGAGATTGTGGACTGTCAATAGAGATATTGAAATCGACCATAATGATGGTGGAGATGTCAGAGGATAAAAAGTGAGGGAGCCAAGCAGAAAAACCTTCCAGAAACTTTTTGGGCTGCCCAGGTGGGAGATAGATATCTGCAACACGCAGAGAGAAAGGGGTGAAAATCCTAATAGAGTGTACTTCAAATGATGTAAATGCGAGTGAGGGAACAGGTGGTAAAACGATGTGTGTGTAAGATTTGGACAGTAATATTCCATCCCTGCCTCCTTTACTGTTACCAGGCCTGGGGGAGGGGGGTGAAGTGGAGGCCACCATGTGACAGTGCTGCAGGGGAGGCAGTGTCTGATTCTGTGAGCCATGTATAGTTCAAATCGTATGCTGTGGAAGCAATCGCATGCGATTTGAACTAAAGTACAGCGTCCAAGCCACTCCCCCCGACACTCCCCAAAACACGCTGAGCAGAGTCCTCCCCTCCTCGTTTTCTCTATCCAGCGCCAAACAGCACTACAAGGAGGGCCAGCACGGCACTCAGACCGCCTATTCGTGAGTTGCAGCTGACGGTGGATGGAGACACCGTGCGTGTGCTGCTGCGGGTAGTGGGGGCACAGAGGAGCAGACACCGGGACCCAGATGAATGCAGCGGTTATAGATGAATCCACCTATAACCGCTGTTTGTGTAACTGCTGATGACTTTTGCAGTGAGCGGTAGCGCATCTACCGCTGCTGCAGTTGTCACAGCAAAATCATTCAGATCCTGTCACATGTGCTTTAAATTCACATACACCGCTGAGCTGGCATTGTGCTCTGCTGTCCAGACGAGGCGGCATGGAGCACAAGCCTGCATGTGGAGTCCCACCGTCCAAGCCAGTAGCCACCACAAGAATGTATGCTCTAAAACCAAATTAAAAAAAGTGTGTGTTTAATATATATATATATATATATATATATATATGTGTGTGTGTGTGTGTGTGTGTACCAGAGAAGCTACCAGCGCCACAGATACAGTATCTACAATCAAAACACCAGTATCGGAACCATATAGTCTAAAAAACTTAGAAAATGAACCTAGTAGACACTCCCTCAAGTCTATTAGGGCGTCAGCTTATTACCTCAAGTATATTAGGGCACTGGTATATATGACTAAGTTTAGAATTGGAACAAATGGATGAGGTATTGAAAAGCGACCAATGGTGTCAAAAACTATTGTAGGACTAGGTATTTATAAAAAAAGATAATTTATTACAGAAACATAGCACTAAAAAAGAGTAGTATATAAAACAATTGTAATAAAAAGGACCTACACAAAGTAATACATAGAAAAAAGTCCAACAAGCCAATTGCGTAAAGGAAAAATAAAAGTCATTAGAGATAGGACATAAAATGTACAGGGTTAAAAAATGTAATAAAGGAGAGAATTAGCTTAACTTCAATGGTTGAGGTATAGTCAAAGTGGCATCCAACGCGTTTCGTCCTGAATGGACTTCATCAAGACCCCTCTCTCATGACGTCTCTCTCATAGTGCTGAGGAGCGGACGCCAAGAGGAGGAGTACTGCAGCAGTCTGTAAACGGGAACGAGGCTCGGTAAGTATGTTGTGTTTTCTCTTCCTCAGTGCAGCGGGGGCATCTACTGGGGGCAAACTACGGGGGGGGGGGGACATTACTATTGGGGGGCATCAACAAGGGACATTACTACTGGGTGGGGGGGCATTACTACTGGGGGCATTATTATTGGGGGAGCATCTACTGGGGGCATTACTACTGAGGGCATTACTACTGGGGGGCATCAACAAGGGACATTACTACCGGGGGCATTATTACTGGGGGAGCATCTACTGGGGGCATTACTACTGGAGGCATTACTACTGGGGGGCATCAACAAGGGGCATTACTACTGGGGCGGCATTACTACTGGGGGCATTACTACTGGGGGTATTATTACTGGGGGAGCATCTACTGGGGGCATTACTACTGGGGTGCATCAACAAGGGGCATTACTTTTGGGGGGCATTACTACTGGGGGCACACTACTGGGGGACATTATTACTGGGGGCCAACTACAAAGGGGCTAACTACTGGGGGTAAACTACAGGAGGGCATTACTACTGGCGGCTTAACTACAGGGGCATTACTGCTGGCAGCGTAACTACAGGGGCATTACTACTTGGGGGCTAAACTATAGGGGGGCATAACTACAGGGGCCAAACTACTGGGGGATAACTACAGGGGCCAAACTACTGTTGGCATTATTACTGGGGGCTAAACTACAAGGGGGCATAACTACAGGGGCTAAACTACAATGGGGCAAACTACAGGGAGGCATTACTACTGGTTGCTAAACTACAAGCAGGCAAACTACTGAGGGCATTACCACTGGGAGGCTAAACTAAAGGGGGGGAGGGTAAACTACTGGGGTCATAACTGCAGGGGCATTACCACTGGGGGCATAACTACTAGGGCGCTAAATGACTGGGGGCATTACTACAGGCAACATTACTACTGGGGGCAATACGGGCATTGCATAAGGGGCACCACTACTATGGGGTCTATATAAGGGGCACTACCAGTACAGTGGACATTGCATAATGAGCGCTACAACTGTGGGCATTGTATAAGAAGCGCCACCTCACATGCACCGAAGCTGCACGCAAATGTACTTGCCCCTTCCATGGTGCCCACCCTATCATTTTCTTCTGGATCTGCCCCTGATGCTGTCTTTGGTATCTTGGGGTTACCATTGCTGTCTGTAGTATATGGGGGTCACCAATGTTGTTTGTAGTACAGTATATGGGGGTCACGAGTGTTGTGATGGGGGCACCACCATCTTTATTGCCTCCGTGCACCTGGTATTAACTTACGCCCCTGAGTGGCTGCGTCCTGGAAGCGCAGTCAGTGGAGGCAGTGCCTCTCCTGTCATAATGATTGAAGTAATACAAAGATGATATTTAGAACACAAACCGAGGGCAGGAAAAGCCCATTGAAAAACATAGAGTAGAGGCACCAGTTGATCTGCCTTAGTCTCAGGGGCGTGCCTGCTTCCCCACCTCAGAGCACGCCCCTGTCAATGAGGAAGATTTCATTAGTCAGGGGCTCCAGTGCTGAGCAGTGACTATTTCCCTCTGTCACTGCCAGTGCTGAGTCCGTCCGGCTCTCTTCCTCCCTCACCTCTCTCCCTCTCCAGGTACTGGTCGGAGTCTGATCGCTCTGCAGGAGCGGAGCCTAATGCCTTTGTTAAGTTCATGGGCCAGGTATGGGAGCCGGAAGTGAATGACGCCGGACAGGAGAGGGGGAGTGACAGAAAAAGTATGGGAGAGCTGCTGCTGAGTGATGGAATGCAGTGCAGCACCTTTGCCTAGCGCAGCACTAGCGGCAGGGATGCTGCAAACTTTGGGCACTGCAGGAGCAGCAGGTGGGGGTTCCAGGTGAGATGCCAGAATAGTGTTTTAAGGTTGGGGCCGCAGGAGCATAGCTTGAAGCTGTGTGAGGCATGCAGATTGTGCACCCCAGCTGCTATGATTTTGTGTATACTATAGCAGCCTCAGAATGGGAGTTTTGGTGGCAGGGCTGTCCGGGTTTCAGGAGAAGGGGGGAGGGAGGGAGGCTGTCTAAATTCTGTATAAAACAAAGCCCGGATAGGAGATGCAGGTGACCGGGGTGGGGCCGGACCAGTTGCGTCATTAGGTCCCGCCCCCCAGTGGTAAAATGCTGCAAATCCCACATATTTGAATAGTGGGTGGGTCCAAAATGGCCCAATTACAATAGAAGTGCATCATAAGGCCCCTCCCCCTCCATGTTGACCAGATTCTCGTGGTAGGCTCCCTATTCTGCCTACTTCACCAGGAACAGGAAGTGGGCGGTATGTGGGTGGGGTGCCTATGCCTACTCTTCCGGGAGTGCGGGGGACTACTTGAAAAGTCGGGTGTCTCCACAGGAGCCGGGAGAGTAGGCACATATAAGACAAAGTACCAGCCAATCAACTCCTAGCTGCCATGTTACAGGCTGATCTTGAAAAATTACAGGAGCAGATTGGTTAGGACTGGAGCAGAGTTTATCTCTCTCTCTCTCTACTTTACCTCTTTCCAATGCTTACTACAATTGGCCCTTTGTCAACTAGCAAAACACCACAGCCAACACCCCCCACCCCCCTTCAGTTTTGTGGCTCTGCCCAAAATTGGATACAAACATCTTGGCCAGGATTTGGAATTATCTTTGGCCCTGTTCACCTATTTATTTAGCACTGGCAGGGAGTATGAGCCTTTGAGTTAATGAAGTCACCCAGCAGTTTGAGGAGTGTCAGTGTAAGATGTTAAACACTTACCCCATGCACATATTACAATAGGATGAATCAGTTTCAGTGTGGGGGGCCCGGTGCCTCCTCCTGCTTCTTTCAGCTTCACATCTGTCAGGTTGTGGGTGAATAATGCTCTATTGCAAGATTCCCTATGTTGGCTATAGTAACATTAGTTAACAAGATTATCACATTTAATAAAGCACAAGGACAAATAACAATGGCTGCCTAACGAAGGTTCCTTTTCCACACTGAACTATATTCAAACATCAACTTAATTGGGTAACTTTGTGGTTTAACCCGTTCCCGGCTGTCTGATGTACGGCCTGGGAGAAAATACAATTACATTACTGTTTCAATATGAACTGAATTGGGAATTATATTACATGTCGGGAAAACTGAAATTACATTGTGATACTATGATGGTGGTTGGCATATAAAATATTGGTATAATATGAGTATTTAAGGATGACAATGTAATATGTCGTTAAAACAAAAACAAAAAATCCTTTTATAATTGCCTTTTATCACAGGTAAAAAAAAATAAAAAACCAACACAACCTCATGCAGGATATATATCTGAGTTTATCATCTCTCTCTGGCTACACTTCTCACACCCCAAGAAAGTTTGTCTGCAACTGTTTGTGATCTGGTTTCAATGCAAAATCCCCTCTGTTAATTAGCTGAACTTCTGATTGCACAATTCCCCTTTTGCCAGCTGATATAGGGGGTAATTCACACCTGATTGTAGCAGCAAATTTGTTAGCAGTTGGGCAAAACCATGGGGGTAATTCTGAGTTGATCGCAGCAGGATTTTTTTTAGCAGTTGGGCAAAACCATGTGCACTGCAGGGGAGGCAGATTTAACATGTGCAGAGAGAGTTAGATTTGGGTGTGGTGTGTTCAATCTGCAATCTAAATTGCAGTGTAAAAATAAAGCAGCCAGTATTTACCCTGCACAGAAACAAAATAACCCACGCAAATCTAACTCTCTCTGCAAATGTTATATCTGCCCCCCCCCTGCAGTGCACATGGTTTTGCCCAACTGCTAAAAAATTTCCTGCTGCGATCAACTCGGAATGAGGGCCCATGTGCACTGTAGCAGTGCCGTAACTAGACATTTTAGCGCTGTGTGCAAGAAACTGCATTGGCACCCCCCTGTGCACCAATTCATATAACGGTGCACAGTAGTCTCCATTATTCAAATTACGCTGCACAGTAGCACCATTACACCAGGTAGAGCCCCTTTTACACATTACGGCGGACAGCGTCCCCTTTTTTACACATTACGGCAGACAGCATCCCTTTTTTACACATTACGGCAGACAGTGTCCCCTTTTTTACACATTACGGCAGACAGCGTCCCTTTTTTTAAACATTACGGCAGACAGCGACCCCTTTTTACACATTACGGCAGACAGCGTCCCCCTTTTTACACATTACGGCAGATAGTGTCCCCCTTTTTTTTTACACATTACTGCAACAGAGACCCCCATTTTACACATTACGTCAGGCAGAGTCCCCCTTTTTACACATAACGGTAGGCTCCCAGATTTTTTACACATTAGGCAGGCACAATCCCCCTTTTTTACACATTACATCAGCAGTCCGCCCTTTTCACACATGAGAGAAAGAGAGAATTATACTTACCTGTGAGTCTCACATGCCTTGGGTGCTGACAGGAGGGGGGGTGGGGGGTCATCACAGGCTGTGACACTCCCCCCCCCACCTGACAGCACCTCAGCCATGTGAGAGACACAGAGTTAGTGGAGACAGTTACTTACTTCAGAGCACTCACCCATCGATGGTCTGAGCTGCTCTTCTTTGGAAGTGCGGGCGACCATTGCAGCAGCAGGGGAAGTCTCCGTGAGGGTGACGCACATCCTCCGCACGGCTCCCCGCCAGAAGGAGCCGGAGGCGCGTCCTGGCTGTTTTCAGTGCGCCGCTGGAGTTAATGGGGGGAGCACTGCTGCTGCCACCTGTAAGTATATCAGCAGCGCTGCTGCTTTGATATTAGGTAGTGCTGCTTGGGGTGGCCAAACGGGGTGGATGTTGATGGTGCGCCCACAGCGCAAATGCGCTGTGGGCAATGCACCATCCGCCCACACCTAGTTACGGCACTGCACTGTAGGGGGGGGGGGGGGGGGGGGGGGAGATATAACATGTGCAGGGAGAGTTAGATTTGGGTGGGTTGTATTGTTTCTGTGCAGGGTAAATACTGGCTGCTTTATTTTTACACTGCAATTTAGATTTCAGTTTGAACACACCCCACCCAAATCTAACTCTCTCTGCACATGTTATATCTGACCCCCCCCCCCCCCCCCCCCTGCAGTGCACATGGTTTTGCCTAACTGCTAACAAATTTGCCGCTATGATCAGGTCTGAATTACCCCCATAGTTGTAGCATTTAAGAGCAATATCATCAAGGCCTACAGTCAGGACTTGGCTTGCAAGCATTTGCGAAGGATGTATTTTAAGGATGAAGTCAGATCCGGAGTTTGAACTGGATTTGGACTACGCTAGAATCTCTAATTAAACTAGTTCCATAAACACTGCAACTCGGGACCAATATGTGGCCTCTCCTCACCTCTGCCATGAGAACAACAGGACCAATGCCTATTACCCCTCAAACAGAGAACTTCATGACTGCCCCCGGGCCTACCCCTCAAGCTGAGCAGGGAACTGAGGGGGGTGAGTATCAGGACCAGGCCCAGCAGGGTCATTTTCATTGGATATTAGTGTATTCCCACATTCTCACACCCACCCGCACTGCGCCCATGAGACCAGGTGATTTATAATTTTCTCAAAATAATGTTATTAAAGTTTTCCTCCGTCTGTTGGTTCCTGCAAATGTGTTTTTCTCTTCTCTTTCTTCTTACAGCATGCTTCCACCCCACCATGTGCGATCCTTGAAATGTGTACCGCCACTGATTGCACACCCAGCCAGCAGCAACCTATGCATTGCGTCCCAGCTGGCTACCTCGGATGGTTCCTCCGTGGGCAGGGTGTGCTTCATTTGGATCTTTCCATGCAGGGTATATCATACTCCTACACATGTATCAATTTTCCCATACATGCATTTGGCCCTTGTATGGCTCATCTCCCACTGTGTAACCTTCGTAGTGTGCCCAACATGGCTGCCTCATCTGGTGCGCCTGTGGGTGGGATGAAAAATACATGGACCTGATGGTTTTGTTGGAACCCTACTCTAAACTTTAGGACTCTGCCATCTCCCCATTTTGTGTTATCTCTTCTAGGGGTGGACTATTCCACCCTGGATAATCCTACGCTGTATGCACAAGATGGCTGCCACACCTGGTACCTTGTGAGGGTGGAATACACAACTCTTGGAAGTTATTACCCAAGATGCCTACACCAATCCTGCATTATGCTTTCTGTGTGCTCAAGGTTTTCTTTTATATCTGTGTGGCTGATCTATTGCTGTTTTACTTAAGTCTTCTGTATTATGGGGGTCATTCAGACCTGATCGCATGCTAAGATTTTTCGCTGCACTGCGATCAGGTCAGAACTGCGAATGCGTATGCACCACAATGTGCAGGCGCGTCGTACGGGTGCAAAGCGGAACGTTCCTGTGTGATGGGTTTTATGAAGAATCCATTCGCACAGCCGATTGCAAGGAGATTGACAGGAAGAAGGCGTTTGTGGGTGTCCACTGACCGTTTTCCGGGAGTGTCTAAGCGTTTGCAGGGCGGGTGTCTGACGTCAATTCCGGCCCTGGACAGGCTGAAGTGATTACAGCGGCTGTTTATGTTCTGGGCTACTCAGAAACTGCACAAAACTTTTTTGTACCGCTCGGCTGCACATGCGTTCACATACTTGCACAGCTAAAATACACTCCCCTATGGGCGGCGACTATCTGCTCGCAGCAGTGCACAAAAACCCTAGTGAGCGATCAGGTCTGAATTTGGCCCTATGGGGGTAATTCCAAGTTGATCGCAGAAGGAAATTTTTTAGCAGTTGGGCAAAACCATGTGCACTGCAGGGGGGGCAGATATAACATTTCATTTGCAGAGAGAGTTAGATTTGGGTGGGTTATTTTGTTTCTGTGCAGGGTAAATACTGGCTGCTTTACTTTTACACTGCAATTTAGATTGCAGATTTAACTCACCACACCCAAATCTATCTCTCTCTGCACATGTTAAATCTGCTTCCCCTGCACTGCACATGGTTTTGCCCAATTGCTAACAAAATTGCTGCTGCGATCAACTCAGAATTAGGCCCTATGTGCATTGTTTTTGATGTCTGTAAAGCATCTTGAGTCCTGTTATTATTATTATTATTATTATTATTATTATTTTAATTAATCTCAAACTTGCTCAAACCTTCTAACTAGTGATGTGCACCGGAAATTTTTCGGGTTTTGTGTTTGGTTTTGGATTCGGTTCCGCGCCCGTGTTTTGGATTCGGACGCGTTTTTTGTCGGATTCTGGTGTTGTTGTTTTTTTACAAAAAACCCTCAAAAACAGCTTAAATCATAGAATTTGGGGGTCATTTTGATCCCATAGTATTATTAACCTCAATAACCATAATTTCCACTCATTTCCAGTCTATTCTGAACACCTCACACCTCACAATATTATTTTTAGTCCTAAAATTTGCACCAAGGTCGCTGGATGGCTAAGCTAAGCGACCCAAGTGGCCGACACAAACACCTGGCCTATCTAGGAGTGGCACTGCAGTGTCAGACAGGGTGGCAGATTTAAAAAATAGTCCCCAAACAGCACATGATGCAAAGAAAAAAGAGGTACAATAAGGTAGCTGTGTGACTAAGCTAAGTGACCCAAGTGGCCGACACAAACACCTGGCCCATCTAGGAGTGGCACTGCAGTGTCAGGCAGGATGGCAGATTTAAAAAATAGTCCCCAAACAGCACATGATGCAAAGAAAAAAAGAGGTGCACCAAGGTCGCTGGATGACTAAGCTAAGCGACCCAAGTGGCCGACACAAATACCTGGCCCATTTAAGAGTGGCACTGCAGTGTCAGACAGGATGGCAGATTTAAAAAATAGTCCCCAAACAGCACATGATGCAAAGAAAAAAAGAGGTGCAATGAGGTAGCTGTGTGACTAAGCTAAGCGACCCAAGTGGCAGACACAAACACCTGGCCCATCTAGGAGTGGCACTGCAGTGTCAGACAGGATGGCAGATTTAAAAAATAGTCCCCAAACAACACATGATGCAAAGAAAAAAAGAGGTGCAATGAGGTAGCTGTGTGACTAAGCTAAGCGACCCAAGTGGCCGACACAAACACCTGGACCATCTAGACAAGATGGCAGATTTAAAAAATAGTCCCCAAACAGCACATGATGCAAAGAAAAAAAGAGGTGCAATGAGGTAGCTGTGTGACTAAGCTAAGCAACCCAAGTGGCCGACACAAACACCTGGCCCATCTAGGAGTGGCACTGCAGTTTTCTAGCGAGAGGATGAGTGCTTCCATCTTCATGTGAATCTGAACCACTAGCCATGAACATAGGCCAGGGCCTCAGCCGTTCCTTGCCACTCCGTGTCGTAAATGGCATATTGGCAAGTTTACGCTTCTCATCAGTCGCTTTTAATTTAGATTTTTGGGTCATTTTACTGAACTTTTGTAGTATACTTGACGACACAGAGGTAGAGCAGTGGACTACTGTACCGTACTGCTATATATATATACTGGTGGTCAGCAAAATTCTGCACTGTCCTCCTACTATATACTGCGCACAACTAAAATGCAGCACAGGTATGGATGCATAGTATACTTGACGACACAGAGGTAGAGCAGTGGACTACTGTACCGTACTGATATAATACTGGTGGTCACAGCAAAATTCTGCACTGTCCTCCTACTATATACTACAATGCAGCACAGATATAAAGCGTTTTTCAGGCAGAGAACGTAGATATTTTCAGCACACTGAGCACAGATATTTTCAGCACACTGAGCACAGATATTTGCAGCACACTGAGCACAGATATTTGCAAGCACACTGAACACAGAAACTGAGAGAACGCAGCCACGTCCTCTCGCTATCATCTCCAAAGCACGAAGGAAAATGGTGGCGACGCGCGGCTCCTTATATAGAATACGAATCTCGCGAGAATCCGACAGCGGGATGATGACGTTCGGGCGCGCTCGGGTTAACCGAGCAAGGCGGGAAGGTTCGAGTCTGCCTCGGAACCGTGTAAAATGGGTGAAGTTCGGGGGGGGTTCGGATCCCGAGGAACCGTACCCGCTCATCACTACTTCTAACGTTCACCTAGGACTGAACTCTTCAGGCATCTGATCAATTTCCCAAAAGTTTACACAAAAATTCCATTTATTCTATTTCTATAATCAACCTTCTGATCCCAAATTCAATATTACAGTGTGATGGGATCTTATAGACCCATTAAACACTTGTTAATACCCAGTTTTGTTTAATTTGTACTGTGTTTGTTTCCATTTGTAAATCACTGTGGAATATACAGTATGTTATATGAATAAATGTCAATAATTATAATGTAAGTAATCTCTCCAAATCTACGGTTGCATGGGTCATATCAATTTGCAAACTACTATAGTTCTTGAGAAATAGGTTGGTTTCATCTGTTTTGCATAAAATTGCAGCTGCGCTACAGAGGGACAGTTGCCAAAATAAATGGATATGATAGCTAAAAATAGAAAGGTCACAATGAGAATGTTTCCAGCACTATAACATTGTGCAGATAGACTTCTAGATCAGAAAATGGCAATGTGTGATAACAGCTGAGTGAGTTGCTGGCATAGGTTGTTAAACTACTTTCACTGTGTGGGTAATATATCTTTGAACATGCTGGTAAAGGGGTATGTTCAAAGTTATATTGCTTGCATGGATAAAATGCTTTAAGTACTGTAGTATTGCAACCTCGTCGGGATCCCCGTTCCGGAATTGTCGTGTCCACATACTTTTTGCTGACATAGGGGCTAATTCAGGTTGGATCGCAAATCGCGATCCAGTCAGAATTATTGCGTTCGCCCCAAGGGTGCTTGTGCAGCGCATGTCCTGCGCATGCACCTGCACTTTCTGCGGGCGCCCCACAGAAAATGCGAATGACTCTGCCTGTCAATCAGGCAGAGACGTTCGTGGGGCGGAGGGGTGGGGCGGCAACGCTCCGTTCCCTAGGCGGAGACAGACCGTTGCAGGGGCGTGGCCTGGAAACGGGGGGCTTGCTGCGCGAACAGGTGCGAGACAGGGCATAATTGCTGCGGCTGCGTGAGGTCATACGCAGCCACCGTGATCGTAAAGATGGCGGTGGGTCTCCTGTGGGCACAGATAAGCTGCGCCGGCAGGAGGCAACCTTAATTTCTGCTAATAAGCATGAAAGAGCAGTCTGTTATTCCCGCTGATGCTTCCTTGCCCACTCTCCTGGAATTTCTGGATGGCTCAAGAATTTGGAGGAGTATCTCCTGGCCCCTGGGAAGGTGGACAAGTCTGGCTAAAGTCGTCAGGACAAGGGGCTTTGAATTACAGCCCCACCCTCAGTGATATTTTGCACAAATTTGCATCAAAGATTGCAGGGGCGGGGCTGTGATAATGCACTTTGCCGCACCATACCCCTAACACGCCCACCTGGACCACCATTGGAGAGGAACTTGCCAATGTTGGCATTTTTGAACTGATGAAAATGTTTTTGTTAATAAATAAACAACCTAGGTCAACAACTGTTGGGGTGGCACCAGCACCAATGAAGGAATAATGTCACTCATCTAGCTTTACTGATGTCCCTTTGGTGCTCCAACACAAAGTGATGGCTGCTGCCATGGAAGAGAAGCAGGTGACTGTGACTGCTTCTCTTCCATGTCACCAAGCAGGTGACATGGAAGAGAAGCAGGCCCTGTCAGTAATTGTCTGGCCTATGATGTCACTCACTGCCCAGTCCCGCGCTCCCAGATGGTATAGAGCAGATGTCACCCCCACTCCTTCCTCTCTGCCAAGGTAAAAAGCAGCTGGGGGTGGGCCACCATATCGGAGGGCGTGAAGGCTGAAAAATGTTGGGAGCAGATGCTACAGTTATGATAGTATGCTTTCCTTACTGTCTCCATGCAGCTGCTGTTGTGTCATTGTTAGTGCCTGTGTCTTCATACTTCCTTACAACATAATAATATGATGTTTGCCAAGTGAGCTCCTGGGCACACAGTAGGAGGAACAGCTGGAGCAGGTGTCTTCTTCGGGAGCTCTGAGGATAACATATCCGGCATCCATCTTTTCCACCTTTGCAGACCACGGTTAAGGGTGACTGCTCACATGTTGATATTCTTCGTCAATTTGGCTCATTTACATCAAACTTACCAGAAATTGAGGCATGTGTATGTACTAGGCCTTCACTAATAATCACCAATGATAACTAACAGCTGTTGACATAACGCGGTTAACTAACATACCAACCAACCATACATCAGGCTGTAACATGGCAATTAGGAGCTGTTTAGCTGGTACTTTATCTCTGTCCACTTTATCTCTCTCCGTGGCTAAGTACATAGACCCCTTATATGTGTTATGGGTTCTAGCGGTGAGACCTGAGTGATGAGCGACTAGATCTTATAGTTAGTGTTTGTGTGTGTGAGAGCGCTCGTGCAGCTTAGTCCCAACGTGCCCACTCACTTGTTGTGGTGGACATCTAACAAAAATAAGTCCACCAATGCCAGCAGCCTTCCAGGTAAGTGACAATGTCGCCATTTGGTATGTCAACCTCACTATGTTGGCGCCAAGATCCACCGAAATGCTACTTACAGCATTTTTCCTGTGTGGGGTGAAATACACTTTGGCAAAACACTGCTGGGCTCCAGTATTAGCAGGGGAGTGGATCCCCATGGGAAGCGTTCTCTGCTATTGCAGTCCGGACTGGCAGTCCCAGAAGAAGAAAACACCTTCTGTGGCACTGCCTGTCTGGCTGTGATTAAGGGGTCTATTCATAAAACAGCGAAAAGAGTGGAGTGAGCCAGTGGAGAAGTTGCCCATGGCAACCATTCAGCTTTGAAGTAACATTTATCATTTGCATACTATACACTTGTATGGAGCCGCTGATTGGTTGCCATGGGCAACTTCTCCACAGGCTTACTTCTATACTCTTTTCACTGCTCTATGAAAAGGACCCCTTAGAGGGAGCACATGGGAAGTGACTGACACTGCTAGGTAGTCCCTGCGGGTGGCAGATTTTACTGGGGTAGCCCCTAGGTAGAATCTGCCACTGAAGAGAATACAGATTTAGGGGTATAATCAATTGATGTCGAAAGCTGCCGTCTGTCGAAAAGACGACAGTTTTTTACTTTTTCTAGGTCGGAAGGGGTTCCAACCTATTCAATATATTCGACAAGCTGCCGATCCACGTGCTTGTGTCGAAAATGGGGCCAAAAGCGACAGGTTTTGGCCCCCTTTTCGACCATCTCAGTCCGACATAAAAAAATGTCGGACTGAGATGTGGGACCCAGAGAAGGAGAGGAGAGGGAGCCGCAGGGAAACAGGGGACAGCCGCAGGGCATACAGTGGAGATCAACGCTACAGCACAGAGCTGCAGCAGGATGTCTCACAGCCGCGGCGCTCACGGCAGGGTCCACCCGGCTCCAGCAAGTGAGGTCACGCTTGCTGGAGCCGGGTGGACACTGCCATGAGGTCGGGCGGCTGTTAGACGTCCTTCTGCAGCGCTACTGTAGCGCCGCTCTCCTCCGTCTGCCTGCAGCTGTCCCCAACACTAATTAAATATACCCCTTAAAGTAGGGAAGGGCAAGTCCGACTCCTACCTAACTCATGAACTCTGCAATATCTGTGAATCTTATTTTAAGACCTGGGTGGTGTGAGGATGCACTGTGTTTAGAGCCTTGTGTTTATTATTGCCTTGTTCAGAAATGTGCTAATCAAGGACACATAGGTGGTCATTCCCACCCGTTCGCTCGTTGCTCTTTGTCACAGCGGTGTGAACGGGTCAGTTCTGCGCATGTGCGCCGGCCGCAATGCGCATGCGCGTCGTTGCCCAGCGATGGCCGTCGCTGGACAACAACAGGAATAACAATGAAAGCGATCGGATCGCAAGCAGAGTGACAGGAGGAAGGCGCTCCGGGGCGTCAACTGACCGTTTTCTGGGAGTAGAGCAGCGAACGCAGGCGTGTCCAGGCGTTTGGAGGGCGGATGTCTGTTGTCAATTCCGAGACCTTCATCGCTGGATCCTTTGCACAGGGTAAGTAACTGCAGGGCGGGTCTTGCTTCACACAAAACTTTGTTAGCATAGCAGGGCTGCACAAGCGATCGCAGCCCTGCTATGCTCATAGGCGGCGTCTAGTTGATTGCACGAGCAGCACAAAGTTGCTGTGTGCGATCAGCTCGGAATGACCCTCATTGTGTGTAACACTGCTCTGGGCCCAGACTGTGTATATCCACCTGGTCAAACGCTTCTTCTTCTGCTGCTTTGTTAATGATGCAATGATGCTAGTTTGCACTGTGCATATAGATTAGGGGTCTGATTCAGTATTATGAACAAATCGGAAATAGAAGCAAAAGAAAGATCAATTTATACCTTGGTAAAACAATCTTGCACTACAGGTGGGCAGAATTAAATGTGCAGGGAGATTTTTATTTGGGAAGGGGCGTGGCCTAGCGTATTTCTAAATTTCAGTGTATATAAAACAATCTGCGCAATAAATGTATTTTCACCCCTCACATTCTGACATGGTTTATTCCAGGAGCAAATTGCTCTTTATTTTCTCCTAATTCTCAAACAAGCCCTGTATGCCCCCCATGTTATACAGTAGTTTATATACATTTGGCTTGGGGCAAACTTTCTCAGAAATATTGCAGCGAGCAGTGAGCGACAGTAAATTGTGTGCTGAATAAACAGAGCTTATTGACATTGCATTCTGCTACATCATATCAGAAATATGTTCATTTTAGTTCTTCTCTGTTATAGTAGAATCCCTCAATAATGTGTACAGGATATAACAAAACCATAAAATATGATATCATTAGTATCACTGTGAAAGATTTGCACAAAGGTATGTCATCTGGGCCTTCCAAATGCTGGATAACTACATGTTCCGGCATGCAGGGACTTGCAGTTCTACAGCATCTAAATATCCAAATACTCCATAACTCTGCCTTTAACTAGAACACTATGGGCCAGATTTATCAAGTCTTGGAGAGTGATAAATAGCACGATAATAAAGCACCAGTCAATCATCTCCAAACTGCCATGTTACAGGCTGTGTTTGAAAAATGACAGTTAAGAGCTGATTGGCTGGTACTTTATCACTGCGTAATTTATCACTCTCCAAGCTTGATAAATCTGGGCCTATATTTATTATTATTATTATTATTATTATTATTATTAGCAGTAGTAGTAGTAGTAGTAGTAGTAGTAGTAGTAGTAATAATAGTAGTAGTAGTAGTAGTAGTAGTAGTAGTAGTAGTAGTAGTAGTAATAATAGTAGTAGTAGTAGCAGTAGTAGTAGTAGTAGTAGTAGTAGTAGTAGTAGTAATAATAGTAATAGTAGTAGTAGTAATAGCAGTAGTAGTAGTAGTAATAATAGTAGTAGTAATAATAGTAGTAGTAGTAGTAGTAGTAGTAGTAATAGTAGTGGTGGTGGTAGTAGTAGTAGTAGTAGGAGTAGTAGTAGTAGTAGTAGTAATAGTAGTAGTAATAGTAGTAATAGTAGTAGTGGTGGTAGTAGTAGTAATAATAATAATAGTAGTAGTAGTAGTAGTAGTAGTAGTAGTAGTAGTAATAATAGTAGTAGTAGTAGTAGTAATAGTAGTAGTAATATTAGTAGCAGAAGTTATATAAGAAGTAGTAGCAGTAATAACAGTAGTAGTAATAGTAGTAGTAGTAGTAGTAGTAGTAGTAGTAGTAATAATAGTAGTAGTAGTAGTAGTAATAGTAGTAGTAATATTAGTAGCAGAAGTTATATAAGAAGTAGTAGTAGTAGTAGTAATAACAGTAGTAGTAATAGTAGTATTTTTTTATCATTTTGTTGTAAAGCGATGCTATATTAAGCAGCACTGACAAATAAAGAGCACACTACCAGCAATGAGACCCGTTCACAGAGAAAATGTGTCACTTCATCTTATTTAGGTTTAAGGATGGCTAAATATGTTTACAAAGACAGGACATTATTTTAAATCGTATTCTATTATTGTGAAGCGAATGGTTGGGAGGACGCTCTGCGTGGGATACACTTCACATTGACATTTAACCTGAAAAATAAGCCAATTTTTCCAGAACCTCATCATTAAAAATAGTTTCCTAAAGAAAGAAATACACATATCAGGTTTATCCGCTGTCACCGTGTCCCCTGTGTCCATAGCCAACGCATGAACTTGGTGGAATCGCAGTGGGAGAAAACAATGTGGGCTCAGGATGTGGGAATGTGGAAGTAGGAGGTAAAAATAAACTGATACAATCTCAAGTGCCTCAGAGCCAGGTAGGATCCCTGAAAGCCGCCCTGTCTACAGCTCTATTTACTACAATGAAAGGATGTTTGTGGCACTTTCCTCACTCTACATCTCCCCACTGCGAGGCAGGAGAAGTGCCACAGACACATTTGCTGGAGATATAGAGGGGAAGGAGGGGAATGTTTATTGTTTACACTTCCCAGACAACACATTAGAAATCACATTAATTCCCTAGTCAAGTCTTAAATGTCTTAATGGAGATGCACAAGGCGATAGTTCTGCTAGTTAGGGAGTGTCACTCAGTGCTTGCTGGAGCTTCCACGGGTGACACTGTTATGTGATACAGGATGAAACAGGTTGGATTGTCTGGAATACAAGAAAGCTTCACTTCGGGGCATCTCCATAATCACCCCAGCCCACCCCTAGTTACTAACCCATCTTAACATCTCAGGGGAAAAAACAACTCATGTATCATCTTTACATGCAGGCTGCAAGGGTCTCTGCTGGCTCTTCTCCACAATTTTTTGTTTTTCTTTTACCGTCCGTAGAATGTAATATGATCTATTACATATAAGTCTCATTCACCGCCTGGGTGCCAGCGCGAGCAATTCATAATACTTAAGTCAGACTGGCCTTGGGGGCTCACTCTGTCAGTAGAGACGTTTTACGCAACTTGGCATGGTGAGAAATAAGTATTCTGGTATTTAAATAAAAGCCATAGTTTGCAATAGTGCGGCAGGTAGGGCGGGTTATATGGAAAAATTATACAGTATGTAGGTTTAGGAGGAACATGGTGGTGCTGCAGGTAATGAGACCAAGGAGCATTGGCCGGATCAGTATAGACCAGGAGGATTGATCCGGCACAAACCTATAATTACTGGACCAGGAGGATGGATCCTACACAGAACCATAATGACTGGGCCTGTAGGATGTATCACACACAATCATAATGACCGGGACAAGATGATGGAGCTCACACAGAACCATAATGACTGGGCCAGGAGGATAGAGCTCAAATAGAACCATAATGACTGGGCAAGGGGAGTACGGAGTTCATACAGAACCATAATGACTGGGCCAGGAGGATGGATCACACAGAACCATAATGACTGGGCCTGTAGGATGTATCACACACAATCATAATGACCGGGACAAGATGATGGAGCTCACACAGAACCATAATGACTGGGCCAGGAGGATAGAGCTCAAGTAGAACCAGAATGACTGGGCAAGGGGAGTACGGAGTTCATACAGAACCATAATGACTGGGCCAGGAGGATGGATCACACAGAACCATAATGACTGGGCCTGTAGGATGTATCACACACAATCATAATGACCGGGACAAGATGATGGCGCTCACACAGAACCATAATGACTGGGCCAGGAGGATAGAGCTCAAATAGAACCATAATGACTAGGCAAGGGGAGTACGGAGTTCATACAGAACCATAATGACTGGGCCAGGAGTATGGGTCACACAGAACCATAGTGACTGGGCCAGGAGGATGGATCCTACACAGAACCATAATGACTGGGCCGGGAGGATATATCACACACAATCATAATGACTAGGTCAAGATTATGGAGCTCACACAGAACCATAATGACTGGGCCAGGAGGATGGATCACACAGAACCATAATGACTGGGCCAGGAGGATGGATCACACAGAACCATAATGACCAGGCAAGGGAAGGACAGAGTTCATATAGAACTATAATGACTGGGTCTGGATGATGTAGCTCACACAGAAACATAATGATTGGGACAGGAGGATGGATCACACAGGACCATAATGATTGGGACAGGAGGATAGATCACACAGGACCATAATGATTGGGACAGGAGGATAGATCACACAGGACCATAATGATTGGGACAGGAGGATGGATCACACAGGACCATAATGATTGGGACAGGAGGATGGATCACACAGAACCATAATGACTGGGCCAGGAGTATGGATCACACAGAACCATAATGATTGGGACAGGAGGATGGATCACACAGAACCATAATGACTGGGCCAGGAGTATGGATCACACAGAACCATAATGATTGGGACAGGAGGATAGATCACACAGGACCATAATGATTGGGACAGGAGGATGGATCACACAGGACCATAATGATTGGGACAGGAGGATAGATCACACAGGACCATAATGATTGGGACAGGAGGATAGATCACACAGGACCATAATGATTGGGACAGGAGGATAGATCACACAGGACCATAATGATTGGGACAGGAGGATGGATCACACAGGACCATAATGATTGGGACAGGAGGATAGATCACACAGGACCATAATGATTGGGACAGGAGGATAGATCACACAGGACCATAATGATTGGGACAGGAGGATGTATCACACAGGACCATAATGATTGGCACAGGAGGATAGATCACATAGGACCATAATGATTGGGACAGGAGGATAGATCACACAGGACCATAATGATTGGGACAGGAGGATAGATCACACAAGACCATAATGATTGGGACAGGAGGATAAATCATACAGGACCATAATGATTGGGACAGGAGGATAGATCACACAGGACCATAATGATTGGGACAGGAGGATAGATCACACAGGACCATAATGATTGGGACAGGAGGATGGATCACACAGGACCATAATGATTGGTACAGGAGGATGGATCACACAGGACCATAATGATTGGGACAGGAGGATAGATCACACAGGACCATAATGATTGGGACAGGAGGATGGATCACACAGGACCATAATGATTGGGACAGGAGGATAGGTCACACAGGACCATAATGATTGGGACAGGAGGATGGATCACACAGGACCATAATGATTGGGACAGGAGGATAGATCACACAGGACCATAATGATTGGGACAGGAGGATAGATCACACAGGACCATAATGATTGGGACAGGAGGATAGATCACACAGGACCATAATGATTGGGACAGGAGGATAGATCACACAGGACCATAATTATTGGGACAGGAGGATGGATACCACAGGACCATAATGATTGGGACAGGAGGATAGATCACACAGGACCATAATGATTGGGACAGGAGGATAGATCACACAGGACCATAATGATTGGGACAGGAGGATAGATCACACAGGACTATAATGATTGGGACAGGAGGATAGATCACACAGGACCATAATGATTGGGACAGGAGGATGGATCACACAGGACTATAATGATTGGGACAGGAGGATAGATCACACAGGACCATAATGATTGGGACAGGAGGATGGATACCACAGGACCATAATGATTGGGACAGGAGGATAGATCACACAGGACCATAATGATTGGGACAGGAGGATAGATCACACAGGACCACAATGATTGGGACAGGAGGATAGATCACACAGGACTATAATGATTGGGACAGGAGGATAGATCACACAGGACCATAATGATTGGGACAGGAGGATGGATCACACAGGACTATAATGATTGGGACAGGAGGATAGATCACACAGGACCATAATGATTGGGACAGGAGGATGAAGTGCACACAAAATCATAATGACCAGGCCAGGAGGAATAAGCTTACACACAGGGCAAGCTCCAGGCACATTCCAATAGAACGGCTGAACAGGGCGCCACAATTAATGGGCATCGTTTGCTCTCGCCGCCATATTGGAGCCTGGTCCCTACAGCAGCAGTGTCCGTCCCGCCTCCTAGCAGAGACGTGTGCACACAGCATTCCACAGCCCTCCATGTAAGTACACCTCCCTCCCCGCTAACGTTGCCACACTCTGCCCCCGCAGCAGCGATCCCATTGCAGCGTGCAGCCCTAGCAAAGGCGGTGTCACCTGCAAGACTCTGCATGATGCTGCCACAGCTCTGGCCGGCGGAGGAGAAATGCGGGGAGGACATAAGTGGTGGAGACACACTGACTCATCTCGCTTTCACTTAAATTAGCAGCAGCTCATCCATCCAGTAGGGCAGCGGTGGCTAACCCGCAGCTCGAGAGCCTCATGCAGCTCTTTCTTCCTCCGCATGCGGCTTGGTCGGCTCCCGCTGCCCCGACAGCGGCGTACTTGTTTCTAATGGTGCCGGCCCGTGAGCCAATCAGAGCTCGCGGACCGGCAGCTAAGGCTCCTCGCGGTCTGGCGCCTAATAGGAGCTAGGATACCAACACCGGAGACTGAGGGGCAGGAGAGGCGCACTCAAGAACAGCAGCAGCGCGGTGAGCAGCACTTGGGGGGAGGGTACTATGGGGACATGTGTATCTGGCACTGGGGGCATATCTGGCACTGTGGGGACATGTGTATCTGGCACTGGGGGCATATATGTATCTGGCACTGTGGAGCATATATGTATCTGGCACTGTGGGGCATATATGTAACTGGCACTGTGGGGGCATGTGTATCTGGTAATGGGGGCATATATGTATCTGGCAGTGTGGGGCATATATGTATCTGGCACTGTGGGGGCATGTGTATCTGGCACTGGGGGCATATATGTATCTGGCACTGTGGGGTATATATGTATCTGGCATTGTGGGGACATGTGTATCTGGCACTGGGGGCATATATGTATCTGGCACTATGGGGCATATATATATCTGGCACTGCTGGAGGGCATATCATGTGTATCTGGCACTGTGGGGACATGTGTATCTGGCACTGCTGGGGGTCATGTGTGTATCTGGCACTGTGGGGGAATATAATGTGTATCTGGCACTGTGGGGGCATATTATGTGTATCTGGCACTACTGGGGGGCATATCATGTGTATCTGGCACTGCAGTACTGGGGTCATTATGTGTATATGGCACTATACTGGGGTCATTATGTGTAAGGAACACTGCTGTGGGCGTTATGTCTAAGGCTGCTAATTGTGTGTGTAGAGGGGGGTGAAAATCTATTTATTTATACTTTGATAATTGAAGTTGTGAGGCCACGCCTACTGTTCCAGGAGCGTTTAGCGCGCTTCAACATTTTCTTACTCAGGGTGCTAGTAGGCCTGGGGCCGGCCCTACTCACACAAAACTATAATGACTGGGCCAAGAAGATGTATCAGACAGACCTATAATGACTGGGCCTGGAGCTCCACAGAACCATAATGACTGGGACAGGAGCAGTGCTTAAAGTGGTTCTAGAGAGGTGGTGGAACTCACCCTCCTCTCCCACACACACACACACGCCTGTGCAACGTTGCACGCGCTGCAGGCGCGCGCTGAAAAAAGGGTCTTAGCCTCAAAATAGGGGCGTGTTCACCCAATAGTATCCCCAATTCAAATTACACCGCACAGTAGCACAATCTTATTCATATTACACCATATAGTAGTGCCCGTTATTCATGTTGTGACACACATTAGTGCCCCTTATATACAAAGCCCACAGTAGTAGCACCCCTAATACACATAATGCCCACAGCAGTAGAGCCCCTTATACAATGCCCTCAGTAATAGTGCCCCTTATGCAATGCTACAGTTGTAGTGCCCCTTATGTAGAGCCCATAGTATTGGTGCCCCTTTTACAGTGCCACTTATGTCCCCAGGAGTGATGCCCCTTATTAAGTGCCCCTATGCAATGCCCTCATTAGTAGTGCCCCCAGTGGTAATGCCCCTAGTAGTAATGCCCCCATAGTTATAACCCCAGTAGATTTGCCCCAGTAGATATGCCCCCAGTAGTTATGCCCCCTGTAGATAAGCCTCCCAGTAGATAAGCCCCAATAGCTATGCCCCCAGTCAGTAGTTATGCCCCCAGTAGATAAGCCCCCTGTAGTTATGCTCCCAGTAGATATGCCGCCAGTCAGTAGTTATGTCCCCAGTAGATATGCCCCCAGTCAGTAGTTCTGCCCCCAGTAGATAAGCCCCCTGTAGTTATGCTCCCAGTAGATATACCCCCAGTAGATATGCCCCCAATCAGCAGATATGCCCCCCAGTAGTTATTCCCCCAGTAGATATGCCCCCTGTACATATGCCCCAGGAGATATGCCCCCTGCACAGAGGCGGAACTACCGCCAGTGCAACCAATGCGTTGCGCTGGGGCCCGCCTCTGTCCAGGGGCCCAAAGCATGTAATGAGTCAAAACTGACTCATTACATGCCGCTGTGTGCTGCGGGCAACCTCTGCCCGCAGCACACAGCCGCCCGGAGGGGAGAGGAGCGCACTGCAGCGGCCACGGGGGAAAAGGAGAAGGAGGGAGGTGGAGGAGGGAGCAGCAGCAGCGCTTTGTTACTGGTGGAGGCGCTGCTGCTGCTGTCCCTCTGCTTCACTATAGGCTGTCTTCCGAGAACAGCCTATAGTGAAGCAGAGGGGCAGCAGCAGCAGCGCCTCCACCAATAACACAGCGCTGCTGCGGCTCCCTCCTCCACATCCCTCCTCCTCCTTCTCTCCTGCCGAGGAATCGTCTGACGCTGCACCGAGGAGCCTGAGCCAGCAGAGAGGGTAAGTATAATTCTTCTTTCTTTCTTTCTTTCTTTCTTTCTTTCTTTCTTTCTTTCTTTCTTTCTTTCTTTCTTTCTTTCTTTCTTTCTTTCTTTCTTTCTTTCTTTCTTGGGACTGTCTGCCGTAATGTGTAAAAAGGGGGAATCTGCCTGCCGCAATGTGTAAAAATGGGGAATCTGCCTGCCGCAATGTGTAAAAAGGGGGAATCTGCCTGATGTAATGTGTAAAAAGGGGGAATCTTTGCCGTAATGTGTAAAAAGGGGGAATCTTTGCCGCAATGTGTAAAAAGGGGGAATCTGCCTGACGTGATGTGTAAAAAGGGGAATCTGCCTGCCGCAATGTGTAAAAAGGGGGAATCTGCCTGATGTAATGTGTAAAAAGGGGGAATCTTTGCCGTAATGTGTAAAAAGGGGGAATCTTTGCCGCAATGTGTAAAAAGGGGGAATCTGCCTGACGTGATGTGTAAAAAGGGGGAATCTGCCTGCCGTAATGTGTAAAAAGGGGGACGCTGTCTGCCGTAATGTGTAACAAGGGCACGCTGTCTGCCGTAATGTGTAAAAAGGGGACGCTGTCTGCCATTATGTGTAAAAAGGGCACGCTGTCTGCCGTTATGTGTAAAAAGTGTATGCTGTCTTCCGTTATGTGTAACAAGGGCACGCTGTCTGCCGTTATGTGTAAAAAGGGGACGCTGTCTGCCGTTATGTGTAAAAAGTGCACGCTGTCTGCCGTAATGTGTAAAAAGGGGACGCTGTCTGCCGTAATGTGTAAAAAGAGGAATCTGTCCGCCGTAATGTGTAAAAGGGTCTCTACCTGATGTAGTGGTGCTACTGTGCGGCGTAATTTGAATAATGGAGACTACTGTGCACCGTTTTATGAATTGGTATTATTTTGTGGCCACACCCCTTCCCCACGAAGCCACGCCACTATGTATTTTTGGCGCGCCTACGGCGCGCACTGCCCCTGTTTTGCATGCAGGGGTGGGGCTCCGATGCCGTTTCTTGCACACAGTGCTAAAATGACTAGTTACAGCACTGTTGCTAGGTATCCATTTCTCTGGCCCTGAGCAGGTCCCCCTCACCAGATCCTCTCCAGGGGTGAAGGGGTGGACTTGGATGGGATGGGGGGGGGTCCCAAAGCATTTTGTCACACCTGGGCCCACCGCTCGCTAGTTCCGCCACTGCCCCGGCAGCTATGCCCCCTGTAGATATGACCCCTGTAGATATGTTCCCTGTAGATATGCCCCAAGACCGAGATATGCCCCCTGCAGATATGCTGCCCGCTCCTTGGAACTGGTATCCGTTCAGATGGTCGACCATGTTATGGTCGACAGTCATTAGGTCGACCACTATTGGTCGACATTGACATGGTCGACATGGACACATGGTCGACACATGAAAGGTCGACACATGAAAAGGTCGACATGAGTTTTTTAACTTTTTTTTCTTTTGGGAAACTTTCCATACTTAACGATCCACGTGGACTACGATTGGAACGGTAATCTGTGATGAGCGAAGCAGTAGCGGAGCGAAGGCACCATGCCCGAAGCACGGCGAGCGAAGCGAGCCATGCGAGGGGACGCGGTGCACTAATTGGGGTTCCCGGTCACTATACGCAAAAAACGACACCAAAAAAAGTTAAAAAAAATCACGTCGACCTTTTCATGTGTCGACCTTTTATGTGTCGACCATTTTCATGTGTCGACCATGTGTCCATGTCGACCATGTGTCCATGTCGACCAATAGTGGTCGACCTAATGACTGTCGACCATAACATGGTTGACCATTCATACTGGAACCCTTGGAACTATGGGAGAGACATCATGACGTCTCTCCCATAGCCCTGCACAGCCGCACACTGCCTGAGCCAGAAGCCTGAGCTCAGGAGTGAGCTCCTGCCTCCTGCTGCCGCTGAGGAGAAGGAGCCAGCGCCCGCTGCTGGTAACAACATTTTAGCGGGCGCCCGGCATCTCCCTGCGGCTCGGGGGTCACATTCTGGGTTAGGTGAGCTGGAGGAGGCAGAACTGGTTCCGTCTCCAAATGGAACTGACAGAATGCAGTTCCGCCCCGTTTCGTCTCAGTTTAATCTCTGGACAGGAGGATGTACCACACAGAATCATAATAACAGGGCCAGGGGGGTAGAGTTCAACTTCACACAGAACCATACTGACTGGGCCAGGAGGGTGTTTCACACATAACCATAATGACGGGGCCTGGGGAATGGAGCTCCAATAGAACCATAATGACTGGGCCAGGAGGATGTATCACACAACCATAATGACTGGGCCTGCAAAATGGAGCTCACACAGAGCCATAATAACCAAGACAGGAAGATGAAGCTTACACAGTACCATAATGACTGGGCCAGGTGGATTGAACTCACAAAGAAAAATAATGACTGGACCAGGAAGACGGAACTTACACAGAACCATAATGACTGCCCCAGGTGGATGGAACTCACACAGAACCATATTGACTTGACCAGGCAGATGGAATTCACACAGAACTATAAAGGCTGGGTCAGGGGGGATGGAACTTGCACAGAACCATAATGACTGGGCCAGGACGATGGAGCTCACACAGAACAATAATGACTGGGCCAGGAGGATGAAACTCACACAGAACCATAAAGACTGGGTCAGAAAGTTGGAACTCGTACAGAACCATAATGACTGGGCCAGGTGGATGGAACTCACACAGAATCTTATTGACTGGGCCGGGTGGATGGAACTCATACAGAACCATAATGACTGGGCCAGGTGGATGGAACTTACACAGAACCATCATGACTGGACCATGAAGATGGAAATCATGCAGAACCATAATGACTGGGTCAGGAGGATGGAGCTCACACAGAACCATAATGACTGGGCCAGAAAGTTGTAACTCGCACAAAACCATAATAACTGGGCCAAGTGGATGGAACACACACAGAACCATATTGACTGGGCCAGGAGGGTGTATCAAACAGAATCATAATGACCGGTGCCAGTGGGATGTATCACACATAACCATAATGACAGGAGGGTGAATCACACAGAATCGTAATGACTGGGCCAGGAAGGTGGAGCTCACAGAACCATAATAACCAGGTCAGGAGGATGGAGCTCACACAGAACCATAATGACTGGGCCAGGAGGATGGAGCTCAAACAGAACCATAATGACTGGGCCAGGAGGTTGTACCATACAGAACCATAATGACTGGGCCAGGAGGTTGTACCATACAGAACCATAATGACTGGGCCAGAAAGGTGTATCACACAGAACCATAATGACTGGGTCAGGAGGATGGAGCTCACACAGAACCATAATGACTGGGCCAGGAGGATGGAGCTCACACAGAACCATAATGACTGGGCCAGGAGGTTGTACCACACAGAACCATAATGACTGGGCCAGAAAGGTGCATCACACAGAATCATAATGACTGGGTCAGGAGGATGGAGCTCACACAGAACCATAATGACTGGGCCAGGAGGTTGTACCACACAGAACCATAATGACTGGGCCAGAAAGGTGTATCACACAGAACCAAAATGACCAGACCGGGGGGATGGAGCTCACACAAAGCCATAATAACTGGGACAGGAGCATGGAGCTCACACTTCAAGAGTATAGAACCTGCACAGAACTATAATGACTGCTCTGGCAAGATGGAACCTGCATAGAACCCTTGTGAGTAAACCATCACCATGCAATACGGTTTTATTTTCAGACCTAAATATGCACTAATGTATCTAGGTAAATATTATAAAAAGTTGATGTGCCCATAAAATAAAATCCTGTTTTTCCAATAAACCATCTGAGGAACTATTTTGAATGAAGTGGGTAGACACAGGAAATTCAGCTTTGGATTTATTTCATGCCATTGCTCAAACATTTTGGTATTATATTTGCATTGCATGCTCAATATATATTTACCAATAAGTGTTTCTATATATGGTCAGCTACTAACTAATGATTTTTTAAAATTTTATTTTTTAGGTATCAAAGTATATGTTGTGAGACTATGTATTTTTGATTGATTTACTGGCCATGTGTAGGTTGTATTATATTGATTCTGATTTAAAAAAAAAATATTTTGATTCATCGCTTCATAGTTTTAATATTTATCTACCTGGTCAGTGAGAGTTCAAGTAATCATTCTTAATTGCAGGAGCTGTTTCCAGATAAAGTGACAGCTGTACTAAAAGCCTTTGAGAGAAAGAGTGGAGAGAGATAAAGTACCAACCAATCAGCTCCTAACTGCCATATTACAGGCTGTGTTTGAAAATGACACCTGGTGGCTGATTGGGTGGTAATTTATCTCCCTCCATTCCATCACTCTCCAAGACTTTGTCAATCTCCTAAGTGTTTATATTTAAGAAACAGCAGACAGAGAGGGGGTGGGGTGCTTCCCCCCCCCCCCCCCCCTCCCCTCCTTCCCAACCTGGTATCCACTCAAGAACACTCAAAATTTTCTGTAACCATATCTGAACCTACCTGGTAATAGAATTTCAGATAAATTGGTCGCATGCGTTTGCAAAGACATGTTTAGCTGCTGAGCCGCGTCAAGGCTTCTCTGATATCAGCAGCCCTAACACTACATAGTAGCAGTGCCCACATAGTGCCCTGTGATTTGTCTACATTTGTTTGCATGTTTATATTTAAGGTCAGCTCCCATTCTGTGTCTGTTCATTTTGAATAATGATGTATTCTGAAAAAGTAAAACATACCTGTAATCTTGTGTGGCCAGCAGTAAAGAACTTGCAAGTTGTAATCTCCAAGAAGCAGGTTGGATGAGGGTCTTCCCATGCCTTCAGCGGAAGGTCTCATTATAGACACACTGCTCAATGGGAGTCTCTTCTGTCCATTTTGCCAAATACACTTGCATGGAAATCATTGCAAGCAAACACTCACAGTTTAATCATACTTGTCACTTTAAACATTATACTTGATCCTACATCATTTATAAATATGATGACAAGCTTTAGGTTCTGTTTGAGGTTTGATTACAATAAATGCATGCATTTTAACTTACAAAATCTGTTCCATGTCTCCTCTATAAAACTAATGCTGTAACACTGATTACCCTGCTTATAACAATGGAATAAAGTGTATACTGTCAGTGTAATAACTGTGTAATGGGGACAAGAACACAACCCCACTTTCAATGTCACTGCTTTGTGTTAGAACCTGTTTAGTATGAACTGTGTATTCGTATTGATATATTCATATTTGTATGTTTATTTGTTTTGCCATATATTTTACATACATTGATGATTTTTGGAGGATGTTTTTTCTGCACTCATGTCACCTGTCAGTTTCCCAAGCCAGTAATAATGTTTTCTGTCATTAAGATGAAATAATTGTGGTTGTAGGCTTAGAATACACCAGTGGGTGATACATTGGGTTGTTCAGAACTAAGTTATGGAAACTGACATGCCCTATCTAACTATATGCAACCTGTGGCGTTCTAGCAATTGTGGAACTACAAATACCAGCGTGCTTTCACGCCACACAATGGTTAAATAATTCCCGTCCCCGAAGCCTGTCTGTTGTTTGATTATATTTTCGTTTTCAATTATTTTCTCTCCAGAACATCGGGACTGTCCACGATAATATCGCTGTAAGGTCTGCAATGGCTGTGGCGACAGAGAAACATTTGCATCGGCGATATTTATACACACGATTTATTGTCATATATAAGCCCAGCTGAGGGCCGTTACTAATAGATCTTAATGTGACTTTATTCATTCATTTATTTTTCCTTTGGTG